>NC_134400.1:118051194-118175659 GCF_050003625.1 Haematobia irritans
GCCTCATCGCTGAACAAAATTTGTCGATAAACACATTTCGAACCGAACACTGATTTTGGTAATAAAATTCAATGATTTGCAAGCGTTGCTCGTTAGTAAGTCTATTCATGATGAAATGTCAAAGCATACTGAGCATCTTTCTCTTTGACACCATGTCTGAAATCCCACGTGATCTGTCAAATACTATTGCATGAAAATTCTAACCTCAAAAGAATCACCCTTTATATATATATATATATATATATATATATATATATATATATATATATATATATATATATATATATATATATATATATATATATATATATATATATATATATATATATATATATATATATATATATATATATATATATATATATATATATTATATATATATATATATATATATATATATATTTTATAAAGTCGGAAATATTTCGATGTGTTACAAATGGAATGACAAACTTATTATACCCCCGTCATCATTCTATGGTGGTGGTTATAAAAACGTTATTTAATATTTTGGTTTCTTTCATTTTCCAAACTACACTTGTCTCGTTTTCTCTTCAGCTAGAGAACTTAGTGGAAAAATTACCACAGCACGAAAATGCCATAGAAGATTTTCGTTAGATGGCAAAACTTTTTTAATTAATTTATTTCGGTTTTGTATTTGAAATGTGCTGCAATTTCAAAAAATTTCCCTGAAGTTAATCTCATAAGAGGCAACTATAAATGTGGCATCTAATTTATGAATTAGGTTTAGAGGAAGCAATATTCCATCACCTAAAATAATTCTGCAACTCTCGAATGGATAAAGATATAAAAACAGCGGGTTGGCATGAGGGCGATAAGAGCCTACAAATATTTTTTTTTATACCCTCCACCATAGGATGGGGGTATATTAACTTTGTCATTACGTTTGTAACACATCGAAATATTGATCTAAGACCCCATAAAGTATATATATTCTGGGTCGTGGTGAAATTCTGGGTCGATCTGTGCATGTCCGTCAGTCCGCCTGTTGAAATCACGCTAACTTCCGAACGACACAAGCTATCGACTTGAAACTTGGCACAATTAGTTGTTATTGATGTAGGTCGGACGATATTGCAAATGGGCCATATCGGTCCACTTTTACGTATAGCCCCCATATAAACGGACCCCCAAATTTGGCATGCAGACCCTCTAAGAGAAGTAAATTTCATCCGATCCGGCTGAAAGTTTGTACATGGTGTTAGTATATGGTCTCTAACAACCATGCAAAAATTGGTCCACTTCGGTCCATAATTATACATAGCCCCCATATAATCCGATCACCAGATTTGACCTCCGGAGCCTTTTGGACACCCATGCAAAAATTGGTCGAAATCGGTCAATAATTATATATATATAGCCCCCATATAAACCGATCCCCCGATTTGGCTTGCGGAGCCACTAAGAGAAGCAAATTTCATCCGATCCGGTTGAAATTTGGTACGTGATGTTAGTATATGGTATCCATGGAGGAATTGGTTCATATCAGTCCATAATTATATATAGCCCCCATATAAACCGATCCCCAGATTTGACCTCCGAAACCCCTTGGAAGAGCAAAATTCATCCGATTCGGTTGATATTTGGTACGTGGTGCTATTATGTTATATATGTTATTTAACAACCATGCCAAAAGTTGTCCATATCAGTCCATAATCGTATAAAGCCTCCATAAAAACCGATCCCGAGATTTGGTTTTGGAGCCTCTTGGTTTAACAAATTTCATCCGAGTCAGTTGAAATTTGCTACATTGTGCTGGTATATGGCCGCTAACAACCATGCCTAACTAAGTCCATATCGGTCTACGGTTATAAAGGGTGATTCTTTTGAGGTTAGGATTTTCATGCATTAGTATTTGACAGATCACGTGGGATTTCAGACATGGTGTCAAAGAGAAAGATGCTCAGTATGCTTTGACATTTCATCATGAATAGCCGAACGATCTGCCACAACGTCGAATTTTCAGTGAATGGGCCCTAGAAAAGTTGGCAGAAAATCCGCTTTTTTATCGACAAATTTTGTTCAGCGATGAGGCTCATTTCTGGTTGAATGGGTACGTAAATAAGCAAAATTGCCGCATTTGGAGTGAAGAGCAACCAGAAGCCGTTCAAGAACTGCCCATGCATCCCGAAAAATGCACTGTTTGGTGTGGTTTGTACGCTGGTGGAATCATTGGACCGTATTTTTTCAAAGATGCTGTTGGACGCAACGTTACGGTGAATGGCGATCGCTATCGTTCGATGCTAACAAACTTTTTGTTGCCAAAAATGGAAGAACTGAACTTGGTTGACATGTGGTTTCAACAAGATGGCGCTACATGCCGCACAGCTCGCGATTCTATGGCCATTTTGAGGGAAAACTTCGGAGAACAATTCATCTCAAGAAATTGACCGGTAAGTTGGCCACCAAGATCATGCGATTTGACGCCTTTAGACTATTTTTTGTGGGGCTACGTCAAGTCTAAAGTCTACAGAAATAAGCCAGCAACTATTCCAGCTTTGGAAGACAACATTTCCGAAGAAATTCGGGCTATTCCGGCCGAAATGCTCGAAAAAGTTGCCCAAAATTGGACTTTCCGAATGGACCACCTAAGACGCAGCCGCGGTCAACATTTAAATGAAATTATCTTCAAAAAGTAAATGTCATGGACCAATCTAACGTTTCAAATAAAGAACCGATGAGATTTTGCAAATTTTATGCGTTTTTTTAAAAAAAAAAATTTATCAAGCTCTTAACAAATCACCCTTTATATAGCCCTCAGATAAATCGATCCCCAATCATACAAAAACTGGTCCATATCAAGTTCGTAATTGTATATAGCCCCCATATAAGCAACCCCCATATTTCAATTCTGGCTCTCTACGTACCGTGCAAATGTCCATATCGATTCGTAATTATTTGCAGACTTACCTACACATACCTTTTTTGTCTAATATATACCACGTATGGACTAACTCACAATTTAGAAAACGATGTTAAGAAGTTTTAAGATACCGCAGCCCAAGTAATTCGATTGTGGATGACAGTCTTTCGTAGAAGGTTAGGTTAGGTTAGGTTAAAGTGGCAGCCCGATTAAATTTCAGGCTCACTTAGACTATTCAGTCCATTGTGATACCACATTTAACTAAAAGTACCTATTACATATGGGCACTTCTAGTCTTAACCACTGAACCTTCTCTATTATTTACTTTTGTGGAACCAACCAGATTGCTCCAAAAACATTAACAAACTGCTTAAGTTAACGTTTTCCAGGTCAGCCAGTTATCTAAAGCTATATGCTCCTAAAATTCGTTTACGCCTTACACAAAAAGCAGGACACTCACACAAGAGGTGTTTAATTGATTCCTTTTCCTCCACGTCATGACAGCTTATACAATAGTCATTATACTTCGCACCTATAGTTTTTGCAAATTCGCCTATCAGGCAGCGACCCGTTATAGCAGATATTAGGAGTGCTATCTGACGCCTTGAGAACACTAGCATATCTAGTGTGCGGTTTAAGTTTAAATGGGGCCATATTTGCTTGGTGTCGTTACAACCCTTGCAATTTTCCCATCGAATATTGGCCATCATAACAGCCTTCTCACGCAGTAAGAGCTTGCAGGTGGCCAGAGGCATACCAACAGATTCTAGTTCCCCTGGAATATGTAAGGTAGTTCCTAGCCTTGCTAACACATCTGATTCACAGTTCCCCGGTATGTTCCTATGACCAGGCACCCATATTAGGTGAATATTGTACTGCTCAGCCATCTCGTTGAGAGATTTGCGGCAGTCTATGGCCGTTTTTGAGTTAAGGAACACAGAGTCCAAGGATTTTATTGCAGGTTGACTGTCTGAGTATATATTAATGCCAATATTTGTTGGAACATTACTTCTCAGCCAATTCACCACCTCTCTTATTGCCAATATTTCAGCCTGAAAAACACTACAGTGATTAGGTAATCTTTTCGCTATTCGAATTTCCAGATCTTTAGAATATACTCCGAACCCCACTTGTCCATTCAATTTGGAGCCATCAGTATAGAAATCTATATATCTTTTATTCCCCGGGGTCTTTGTACACCACGCCTCACTGTTGGGAATTAGAGTTTCAAACTTTTTGTCGAAAAGTGGTTTTGCCAGGGTGTAATCCACTACGTTAGGCACATCTGGCATTACTTTGAGGACCGAACTATGACCGTACATTTTTTCCGACCACAGCGATAGCTCGCGCATTCGCACAGCCGTTGTTGCAGCTGACTGTTTGGCCAAAATGTCTAACGGCAATAGATGTTGCATGACATTAAGGGAGTCTGTTCCTGTCTTACTAAATGCGCCTGAGATACATAAGCTCGCCATACGCTGAACTTTATCTAAACAAGTCGGTTTCTGAAGTGCCGGCCACCAGACTACAACACCATATAGCATTATAGGTCTAACCACTGCCGTGTATAGCCAATGCACAATTTTTGGTCTTAGTCCCCACTTTTTCCCTATTGCCTTTTTGCACGAGTACAAAGCTACCGTGGCTTTTCTCGCCCTCTCTTCAATATTAAGCCTAAAATTCAGCTTCCTGTCCAAAATAACGCCAAGGTATTTTGCACACTCACCAAAGGGAATTTCAGTTCCCCCTAAAGAAATGGGCCTAACCGTGGGAGTTTTTCGATCTTTGAAGTACATGACTATTTCTGTCTTTGCTGGATTTACACCAAGACCATTATCTTTCGCCCATTTCTCAGTCATCCGGAGAGCTCTCTGTATAATATATCTGATTGTGGATGGGAATTTTTCCCTGACTGCCAGCGCCATATCATCTGCGTATGCCACCACTTTTATCCTTTCTTTTTCTAGAGAAAACAGAAGGTTGTTTATAGCAACATTCCAAAGAAGAGGTGATAGAACTCCTCCTTGGGGAGTGCCTCTGTTCACATACCTTTGTATGTTTGCCCTAACAGCCTAAGTATACCTGGATCAACATTCAGAGTTGTCAGTCCATTTAATATCGAGCTCGGATGGACATTATTGAACGCCCCTTCGATGTCTAGAAACGCCACGATTGTGTATTCTTTGACAGATAGTGAGCTTTCAATAAAGCTGACCAGTTCATGCAATGCGGTCTCAGTAGACCTGCCCTTCGACTATACATGCTGTCGTTTCGAGAGCAAACCTGAATCCACGCTAGTTCTAAGATACATGTCTATCATCCTCTCCAGGGTCTTAAGTAGGAATGAGGATAAGCTGATTGGTCGGAAATCCTTCGCACTCGAGTGAGAGGCTTTTCCTGCTTTAGGTATGAAGACGACTTTTGTTTCCCTCCACTTTTCTGGAATATATGCTAAGTTTACACATTGTTTATATATCACCGTGAACCAGGGGATAATTCTTTCAGCCACTGCCTGTAACTCCGCCGGAGTAATTCCATCAGGTCCGGGGGATTTGAATGGTCCAAAGCTATTTAAAGCCCATTTTATTCTAGATTCCGACACAATTTCCTCGATAGGAAATGATCGCCGAGCCTCTGCTACACCGCCGGAACATGGTTCAACCGTCTGATTTCCAGGGAAGTGTGTGTCCAAAAGTACCTCCAACGTCTCCTCACTGGACGTTGTCCAATTTCCCTCCGATGTTTTAATGAAACCTGGAGCGGTGTTAGTGGATGCTAGTACCTTCCGTAGTCTGGAAGCCTCTGACGTATTCTCAATACTGCTACAGTAATCATCCCAAGAGTTTTGTTGAGACCTTCTCAGTTCTCGTCTTTCGTAGAAGTTTCTACATAAGATTCGGCCTGGCCGAACTTACGGCCGTATATACTTGTTCTTGTTTAGTTTTCTTGCTTTTGTATCGTTAACATTGAATATTCAATCAGCTGGCAAAAAATTTGGGCATTAGAGGGTTAAGGATTATTTAAAGTAATATGTTTTAAGTGCCTCTTTAGTACTTTAATTTTTCCTATTGCTTATTAATTTTTTCCATATGTTACAAAAAACTAAGATTTTCAATAAAAGTTAACATTTAATATCCCCGTTTGATTTATCGAAGTTTTCTAAATAACGAAAAGGCCTGACAATATATCGTTAGTAAAACCGAGCTTCGACTATATATGAGAGCTGTATCTGAACCGATTTCGATGAAATTTTGCACACATAAAGGATAGTCAATTACTTTACTCTGTGGCAAATTTGATGCCGGTCAGTTAGTAAATGAACGCAATCAATCCCCATTTATCGAAATAGGGCGATACATATATTTTGATCCGATGTTTTCAAATTCAATAGCGTTCGTCCTTGTGTCAAAAATACACTCTTTACTAAATTTCATCGAAATCGGTTAATAAATGCCACCTGCGATAACCGATTACATGGACGGTCGGACGGACACCAAACGTTTGATCGACTCGGGGGGTGATTTTGAGTCGATCTTTATTTATTCTATGGGGTCTAAAATCAATATTTCTGGTAGGCAAATTTTTTGTCAGATAAAACTTATTATACCTGACCACTATGCGATTAAAGGTATTCTTTGAAAATTTGTAAACTTTTGTTTATTTTTTCAGGGTGAACTTATTCCCCACAATGAACTTATTCAATTATAGACACAGTTAGAAAAATAAAACTTAAATTCATCTTCGGTATAGTTGACTGTTCTTTTAGTTACAATTGGTTTGTCCGTGGATAATGAAATGTTGTTTTTTGTTTCGCTGGGAACCCTGTATATCCATGTGCGAAGGGTTACAAACTGTCAACTGCAATGAAACAACATAATGTCAACAACATCATCCAAGGAACAATAGCTCGCAGCGGCAGCATTTACTGCACATATGATAACTCTGAACAATGGCTGAAGTCTATAGAAATTTTACTTAAATTAAACTGCAAATGACAATGGGGATTTACGGCAAACAAAAAATGTGTTGCTCAACAAACGAACAAATAAAAAATGTTTTTTTTATCTTCGGAACAATAAAACTTTGCTAAACGAAACAAAATAACGAAGAAAATTTAAAATTAAATAAAATATGATAGAAAAGGCCATAATCTATATAAATACATAAAATTCCAGTTATGTTTGTTTGTTTGTATGTTCCGGGTAAGCGCGGAAACGGTTGAAATGATTTACTTGAACTTCGATCATAGGGTAGCTAATTTTTTGATACGTGGTCCCCCTTAACCGAGGGTTTTAAAATGGGAACACAGTTCTTCGATTTGCTTTTTTCGATATTTGGTCAAATTTGCTTACTTTTTTTTAAAGATTAGTGAAAAACTAAACTTCTCCGATTTACTCAAAATTTACAGAGGAAGTGGGGTCGGTTGTGAAGTTAATATGGGATACCTGATTTTTAAATATTTGGACGGGGAGGATGACCTCCGCCTTGCCCAAAGTTCTTCAATTTGCTTGAAATTTTAAGGGAAGGTTTGAAATGACGTCTGCTACTCTACTTCTTGATATATTATCGGGAAGGAGCAACTCTCCTTTGGCCCAGTACAGTGAAAAAAGTAAATTTCTCCGATTTACTTGAAAAATTTTACTATGTCGCTTACCCAACATTTAGTTTTCGATCTTTACCCGACTTTTTGAAACTTGTAAAAACTTTACAAATTAATGCTAGTTGAACAACCATTTTGACACTTTATCAAAAGAACAAGTATATACGGCCGTAAGTTCGGCCAGGCCGAATCTTATGTACCCTCCACCATGGATTGCGTATAAACTTCTACGAAAGACTGTCATCCACAATCAAATTAATTGGGTTACCGCCAACACTTGCCGATTTTAAAACTTCTTAACGTCGTCCTCTAAATTGTAAGTTAGTCCATACGTGGTATATATTGGACACAAAAGGTATATATAAGTAAGTCTACAAATATTAGCGAACCGTTATGGACTTTTGCGCGGTAATTAGAGAGCCAGAATTGAAATGAACCGATATGGATCAATTTTTGTGTGATGGGGCATCCACCGTATTCTCCAGATCTGGCCCCCAGCGACTTTCTCTTGTTATCGGATCTCAAAAGGATGGTCGCAAGAAAAAATTTGGCTGCAATGAAGAAACTGAGGCCTATTTGGAGGCAAACCCGAAGAAGTACTACCGAAATGGTATCAAACAAGTAAGGAAAGTCGGGCGGGGCCGACTATATTATACCCTGCACCACTTTGTAGATCTAAATTTTCGATACCATATCACATCCGTCAAATGTGTTGGGGGCTATATATAAAGGTTTGTCCCAAATACATACATTTAAATATCAATCGATCTGGACAGAATTTGATAGACTTCTACAAAATCTATAGACTCAAAATTTAAGTCGGCTAATGTACTAGGGTGGAACACAATGTTAATAAAAAACAAGTATATACGGCCGTAAGTTCGGCCAGGCCGAAGCTTATGTACCCTCCATCATGGATTGCGTAGAAACTTCTTCTAAACACTGCCATCCACAATCGAATTACTTAACTTGCTGTAACGCTTGCCGAAGGCAAAGTATCTTAAAACCTCCTAACACAATCTTCTAAATTGTATGTAAGTCCATACGTGGTATATATTAAATCAAAAAAGATCGATGGAATACGTATATAATTCAATTTGACAAAGTAGACATAAAATTTCGATAAAAATTTCTACAGAAATAAAATTTTAACAAAATTTTCTATAGAAATAAAATTTTCACAAAATTTTCTATAAAAATAAAAATTCTGACAAAATTTTCTATAGAAAGAAAATGATGACAAACATTTCTACAGAAATAAAATTTTAACAAAATATGCTATAGAAATAAACTTTTGACAAAATATTCTATAGAAATAAAATCTTGGTAGATTATTTTTGGCTCGAGTGGCAACCATGATTATGAATCGAATAAAATTTGAACAAAATTTTCTATAGAAATAAAATTTTGACAAAATTTTGTATAGAAATAAAATTTGAACAAAATTTTCTATAGAAATAAAATTTTGACAAAATTTTCTATAGAAATAAAATTTTGACAATGATGAAAATTTTATTATGAACCAAATAAAATTTTAACAAAATTTTCTCTAGAAATAAAATTTTGACAAAATTTTCTATAGAAATAAAAAATTGACAAAATTTTCTATAGAAATAAAATTTTGGTAGATTATTTTTGGCTCTAGTGGCAATCATGATTATGAACCGATATGGAACAATTTTTGTGTAATTGGACCAATTTTGGTATGGTTGTTAGCAACCATATACTAACACCACGTTCCTAATTTGAACCGGATCGGATGAATTTTGCTCCTCCAAGAGGCTCCGGAGGTCAAATCTGGAGAACGTTTTATATGGGCGCTATATATAATTATGGACCGATATGGACCAATTTTTGCACGGTTGTTAGAGACCATATACCAATACCATGTACCAAATTTCAGCCGGATCGGATGCAATTTGCTTCTCTTTGGGGCTTCGCAAGCCAAATCTGGAGATCGGTTTATATGGGGTCTATATATAATTATGGACCGATGTGGACCAATTTTTGCATGGTTGTTAGATACCATATACCAACATCATGTACCAAATTTCAGCCGGATCGGATGAAATTTGCTTCTCTTTTAGGCCCCCCAAGCCAAATCTGGGGATCGGTTTATATGGGGGCTATATATAATTATGGACCGCTGTGGACCAATTTTTGCATGGTTGTTAGAGACCATATACCAAAACCATGTACCAAATTTGAGCCGAATCGGATGAAATTAGAGGCTCCACAAGCCAAATCTGAGGTTCCCTTTATATGGGGGCTATACGTAAAAGTGGACCGATATGGCCCATTTTCAATACCATCCGACCTACATCGATAACAACTACTTGTGCCAAGTTTCAAGTCGATAGCTTGTTTCGTTCGGAAGCTAGCGTGATTTCAACAGACGGACGGACGGACGGACATGCTTAGATCGACTCAGAATTTCACCACGACCCAGAATATATATACTTTATGGGGTCTTAGAGCAATATTTCGATGTGTTACAAACGGAATGACAAAGTTAATATACCCCCCCCCCCCATCCTATGGTGGAGGGTATAACAAGTATACACAGAAGTAAATTCGGCCGGGCCGAATTTTAAATACCCACCACCATGAATCAAGTATAATAGTTTACTATGAAATCTCTTCGGCATAGTGGGTTATTTGATATTATATAGAACTGTAGCGGGGTTTGATGACAAATCTTCTCCCAAACGAGCCAGCTCCCGAAGACAAACTTTAAAGATTCTACCTATGAAGACCAGATAAGATTCTGGATTTATGAAAACCAATTTTGTTTGAGTTTTAGAGAAAATATAAGCATATCGTTATATGTTGAAATTACGCCTTGATTTAAAATCTTAAATCTGTAGATTTTTCCGCATTTATTTAAATACGATGTGTAAAATCTGGAACTTTTACTTTCCGTTTGAAGCAATTTTCATTTTTGAGAAACGTAATTTTAGACAAGCAAAGTTTTGTTTTGACACACATTTTAGAGACAATCGTTGAATAAACGAAAACAGTTTATAAGAAAAAGAAATTTCGTTTGTCTAAAATTTTATTATAGATTACTAATTTCCAGCAAATCGGATAAAAACTACGGATTCTAGAAGCCCAAGAAATACAGCCGGAAGGTTGGTGTATATGGGGGCTATACCAAAACATGGACCGATAGGTACCATTTGCTACTCACATATTTGTGATCTTAAAATATCTCCAGATTTTCAATTTCAAACAAATCGGCCAGAAACTATAGTCTCTAGACGCCCAAGAAGTAAAAATCGAGAGATCAGTCTATATGGGGGTTATACCAAAAAATTGACCGATATACCTCAATTTCGGTACTCTTATTTGTGGTCTCAAAATACCTATGGATTTCGAATTTCAGGCAAATCATGTAATAAATACAGTTTATTGTAGCTCAAGAATTTCAGGCAAAGCGGGTGGTAAATATAGTTTCTAGAAGCCCAAGAAGCAAAATGGGAGATCGGTCTATATGGGGGCTATACCAAAAAATGGATCGATGGGCTCCTTTTTCGGCACACCTTTTTATAGTCCCAATTTCAGGAAAATCGGATAGAAAATATAGTTTCTAGAAGCCCAAGAAGCAAAATCGGGAAATCAGTCTCTATGGGGGCTATATCAAAACATGGACCGATGAGCACCATTTTCGGCACACCTTTTTATGGTCCTCAAATACCCCTAGATTTCCAATTTCAGGCAAATCGGATGGTAAATATAGTTTCTAGAAGCCCTAAAAGCAAAATCGGTATATCGGTCTATATGGGGGCTATACCAAAACATGGACCGGTGAGCACCATTTTCGACACACCTTTTTATGGTCCTCAAAAACCTCTATATTTTCAATTTCAGGCAAATTGGATAAAAACTACGGGTTTTATAGGCCCAAGACTCCAAATCGGAAGGTTGGTTTATATGGAGGCTATATCAAAACATGGACCGATGCGGGCCATTTTCGACACACCTCCTTATGGTCCTAAAATACCTCTAGATTTTCAATTTCAGGCAAATCTGATGAAAACTACGGTTTTTATAGGCCCAAGACCCCAAATCGGGAGGTCGGTTTATATGGGGACTATATCAAACCTTGGACCGATATAGCCCATCTTCGAACTTGATCTGCCTGCAAACAAAAAACTAATCTGTGCCAAAATTCGGGACGATAGCGCCATTATTGAAGGCTGTAGCGTGATTACAACAGACAGACGGACATGCTTATATCGTCTTAGAATTTCCCCCTGATCAAGAATATATACTTTATGTAGTCGGAAATCGATATTTCGATGTGTTACAAACGGAATGACAAACTTATTATACCCCGTCACCATTTTATGGTGGTGGGTATAAAAATTGGAAGGTCGTTAAAATCGTTGTATCGTTCTTGAAGGAAACTATGTTGAATAATAAAAACTAATTTTGACAAAAAAAATGTGTTTTTCTTTGTTAGACCGGGGACTTATCAGCCAACCTGTTAAATAAGCGTTCTATGGCCAAATTTGGGAAAATTGGGCTATACATATATATGAGAGCTATATCTCAATCTGAACCGATTTCGATGAAATTTTGCACATACAGTTAGTGCTATAAAATATGACATTTGGCCAACTTTGAGTAAGATCGGTTGATGGGTTTTATGGCAAAATTTTAAAAAATCGAGCAGTACGTATATATAGCAGCTATAGCTAAATCTGAACAGATTTCGATGATTTTTTGCACATATTGTTAGTGCTACAGAAGATTACATGTAGCCAACTGTGAGTAAGATCGGTTGATAAATAAGTGTTTTATGACCTAATTTGGCAAAATCGGGCGATACATATATATGGGAGCTATATCTAAACCTGAACCGATTTTGATGAAATTTTGCAGATTTAAAGGGTGATGCAGAAGATTATTTATTGCTCAATTTGACGACGATCGGTTAGTAAAAAAGTGCAACGTGACCCCATTTGTCGAAATCGGGCTATACATATATATGAGAGCTATATCTAAATTTGATCCGATTTTTTTCCACATTCATAGCGTTCGTCCTTGTGTCCAAGAAACTCCCTGTACCAAATTTCATCAAAATCGGTTAGTAATTACGACCGGAATCCTGTGAACAACAAATACATGGACAGACGGACCAAGCGCTAGATCGACTCAGGAGGTGATTCTGAGTCGATCGGTATATATTTTATGGGGTCTAAAATAAATATTTCTGGTAGGCACATTTTTTGGCAGATCAAACTTATTATACCCTGACCACTATGTGGTTTAGGGTATAAATATCGCGTTCATAGTTTTTTATACCCAATACCAAGACGGGTATTGGGTGTAAAAAACATTCCGTTTGTAACACATCGAAATATCGATTTCCGATTATATAAAGTATATATATTCTTGATCAGGGAGAAATTCTAAGACGATATAACCATGTCCGTCTGTCTGTCTGTTGTAATCACGCTACAGTCTTCTATGATGAAGCAATCGTGCTGAAATTTTGCACAAACTCGTCCTTTGTTTGCAGGCAGATCCAGTTCGAAGATGGGCTATATCGGTCCAGATTTTGATATAGTCCCCATATAAACCGACCTCCCGATTTGGGGTCTTGGGCTTATAAAAACCGTAGTTTTTATCCAATTCACCGGAAATTTGAAATCTAGAGGTATTTTAGGACCATAAAGAGGTGTGCCAAAAATGGTGAGTATCGGTCAATGCTGTAATATAGCCCCCATATAGACCGATCTCTCGAGTTTACTTCTCGGGCTTACAGAAACCCTAGTTTTTATCCAATTTGCATAAAATTTGAAATTGAAACTTAATTTAGGACCACAAAGAGGTGTGCCGAAAATGGTGAGTATCGGTCCACGTTTTGGTATAGCCCCCATATAGACCGATCTCCCCATTTGACTCCTAGAAACCGTAGTTTTTTTCCCATTTGCTTGAAATTGTAAATATACTGGAATTTTAGACTCACAAAAACGTGTATCGGACTTAGTTTTTATCGTTCGATTTGGTAAAGCCTACGTATAGACCGATTTCGTATAGAAGGCGCAATGATCATGAAAATTGTTTGAAAATGAATGTAAAATTTCCACATTTTACTTCTCGTTATCATTTGGGGTATAAAATCTAAAGATTCTAGATTTAAAATCAAGGCGTTATTTCATCATTTTCTTGCACACTTACGAGAGATGTTAATGATTCCTCTAAAACTTAAATAAAAATGGTTCTTATAAGTCCAGAATCTGATATAGTCTTCATAGGTAAAATCTTTAAATTTGTCTTCGAGAAGTGTACTAGTTGAACTGCTCTGTTTGAGAGAATATCTGCCATCAAATCACCCTGACATTTCAAAGGAAACTATAATATTTGATTCATGGTGGTGGGTATTTAAGATTCGGCCCGGCTGAACTTACTGCTGTATATACTTGTTTTGACATTAAAGTGGCAATTTTACAATGAAAATATAAGAACCAAAAGCCGGTTTGTTGAGGCCTTGAGTTTTCAGTTTCAATTCTACCGGTCCCACGAAAATTGGATTTTTTTGTCCACCGTTTTTGATCACTCTACTTGCAGAACATTCAGATGTATGAAATTTGAAAAAAATCGGTTCATAAACATGTCAAATGCGATCAAATCGGTGATAAATATATTTCAAAATCTGAACCTATATTTTCCAAAATCAATAGCTATTGTCTTTGGCTTGGTCGTGAAAGGAACACTACCCTCTTGAATAGTGAAAAATCTCAACTTCTTCGATTTACTTGGAGCTTATAGGGAACACGAGAAAGGCTATAAAATGTATATGGGGTATGTGAAGAGACCTCCCTCTTGCCGTCGTTTTGTTCCTACGGATTTTACACCTGCATTTTCACCATACCTCTGTATATACACAACCTTAAACAACGAAAAGAAAGTTTCCCGATTTGTTATACCCTGCACCACAATGTGCAACAGGGTATTATAAGTTAGTGCATATGTTTGCAACATACAGAAGGAGACGAGATAGACACATGGTGTCTTTGGCAATATTACTCAGGATCGGTCCCTGAGTCGATATAGCCATGTCCCTCTGTTCGTCCGTCTGTCTGTGAACACATTTTTGCAATCAAAGTCCAGGTCGAAGTTTTAGTCCAATCGACTTCAAATTTGGCACAAGTATGTGTTTTGGGTCAAAATAGAACCCTATTGATTTTGGAACAAATCGGTTCAGATTTAGATATAGCTCCCATATATAACTTTCATCCGATTTACACTCATATGACCATAGAGGTCAAATGTGTAATCCGATTTACGATTATATTTTTTATGATTTCAAAAAATGGCCAAAATACCAACATTTTCCTTGTAAAATCGCTACTAAGTGGAAGACTTGTAAAAATGCCTTCAATTTCTCTCTACTTCTAATACATACCTATCGACCGATAAATTATAAAAGCATACATACGATTTTGCCTAAAAATTGCTTCAGATTTAAATGTTTCCCATATTTATACCCTGCGCCGTACTGTTCCACCCCAGGTCATTAGCCGACTTAAATTTAAAGTCTATAAATTTAAAGTCTATAAAACTTCGCCCTCCCTACGATGTTTCTCCTTCTCATGGTGGTATGGAACACTATGAGTAACAGTGGGGAGTGACTGTGCATTTTACGTGATAGCCATATGTGGGCCTCTGTAAATTCTTCTCAAATTTTACTGTCTCTCGATGGAGTAGTCAAATCAAACGATACACAATGTGTATGTGTATTACACATGTATGCGGTGGTACTCGTTGTTCATTTTCACAAAAATTCTCGAAGCAAAAAATTTTTCAAATATTGCTATCGTTTGTACCTGGCATGGTGGCATTAAACCACAGCTTCAGGCTTCCAAAACATAACTCTATTAGATTTTTGAGCAATGCCCTTGAAGGTTCATATCATGTTCAATTAGCGCACATAGTGAGGAATTTAATCTAATAAGTTCATCCAGTGGATGCATATACAATGGATTGCAAATAGTATAGTAAACGCGAAACTTGGTAGATTTTATGTTAAAGAAGCAATATTTCCTAAACACTCAAAAAAATAAAATGTCGTAAGCACCAAGATTTCATGTAAACTTGGCATTAATAAATCTTAGATGAAACTGCGCACAAGTTCTCACACACCTCTTTATGTTCTAAAATATCTCTAGATTTCCAATTTCAGGCTAATTGGATAAAACCTACTGATTCTAGAAGCCCAAGAACTAAAATCAAGAGATCGGTCTATATGGGGGCTATACCAAAACATGGACCGTTACTAACCATTTTTGGCATACTTCTTTATGGTCCTAAAATACCTCTAGATATCAAATTTCCCCAAATCGGGAGGTCGGTTTATATGGGGACTATATAAAAACTTGGACCGAATAGCTCATCTTCGAACTTGACCTGCCTGCAGATAAAATACGAGTTTGTGGAAAGTTTCAGCACGATTGCTTCATTATTGAAGACTGTAGCGTGATTACAATAGACAGACTGACGGACACCGTTATGTCGTCTGATCAAGAATATATATACTGTATATAGTCGGAAATCGATATTTCGATGTGTTACAAACGGAATGACAAACTTATTATACCCCCGTCACCATTCTATGGTTGTGGGTATAATTAGATTAATATATCTGGATATTTTAATAAACTGTAATGAAATCATTTCCAAATAAGTGCAACGTACATTTGAATTAAAGAAATTGTATCCAACTTTTAATAAATTATTGAATTAGTTTTTTATTAATCTTTTGTGACAATAAGTTTTTAGTTTTTCCTTTTACGTATTTTTTATGAAAACCGGTTGATTTATTTATTTCATAAAAACCTGTTTGGGGAAAAAAGTGCGGGTTTTAAACCGAGAAAACCTGAATTAAAAAACAAGTATATACGGCCGTAAGTTCGGCCAGGCCGAAGCTTATGTACCCTCCATCATGAATTGCGTAGAAACTTCTTCTTAACACTGCTATCCAGAATCGAATTACTTAAGTTGCGGTAACGCTTGCCGATGGCAAGGTATCTTAAAACCTCCTAACACCATCTTCTAAATTGTATGTAAGTCCATACGTGGTATATATTAAATCAAAAAAGATCGATCCAATACGTATATAATTCAGTTTGACAAAGTAGACATAAAATTTTTACAAAATTTTCTACAGAAATAAAATTTTTACAAAATTTTCTACAGAAATAAAATTTTAACAAAATTTTCTATAGAAATAAAATTTTCACAAAATTTTCTATAGAAATAAAAATTTTGACAAAATTTTCTATAGAAAGAAAATTTTGACAAAAATTTCTACAGAAATAAAATTTTCTATAGAAATAAAATCTTGGTATATTATTTTTGGCTCGAGTGGCAACCATGATTATGAACCGAATAAAATTTGAACAAAATTTTCTATAGAAATAAAATTTTGACAAAATTTTCTATAGAAATAAAATTTTGACAATGATGAAAATTTTATTATGAACCGAATAAAATTTTAACAAAATTTTCTCTAGAAATAAAATTTTGACAAAATTTTCTATAGAAATAAAATGTTGGTAGATTATTTGTGGCTCTAGTGGCAACCATGATTATGAACTGATATGGACCAATTTTTATGTGATTGGACCAATTTTGGTATGGTTGTTAGCGACCATATACTAACACCACGTTCCTAATTTGAACCGGATCGGATGAATTTTGCTCCTCCAAGAGGCTCCGGAGGTCAAATCTGGAGAACATTTTATATGGGGGCTATATATAATTATGGACCGATATGGACCAATTCTGCCACGGTTGTTAAAGATCATATACTAACACCATGTTCCAAATTACAACCGGATTGGATGAAGTTTGCTTCTCTTGGAGACTTCGCAAGCCAAATCTGGGGATCGGTTTATATGCGGGCTATATATAATTATGAACCGATGTCGACCAATATTTGCATGGTTGTTAGAGACCATATACCAACACCATGTACCAAATTTCAGGCGGATGTGATGAAATTTGCTTCTCTTTGAGGCTCCGCAACCCAAATCCGGGGATCGGTTTATATGGGCGCTATATATAATTATGGGCCGATGTGGACCAATTTTTGCACGGTTGTTAGAGACCATATACTAACACCATGTACTAAATTTCAGCCGGATCGGATGAAATTTGCTTCTCTTAGAGGTCTCGCAAGCCAAATTTGGGGGTCCGTTTATATGGGGGCTATATATAATTATGGACCGATGTGGACCAGTTTTTGCATGGTTGTTAGAGACCATATACAAACACTATATACCAAATTTCAGCTGGATCGGATGAAATATGCTTCTGTTAGAGGCTCCACAAGCCAAATCTGAGGGTCCCTTTATATGGGGGCTATACGTAAAAGTGGACCGATATGGCCTATTTTCAATACCATCCGACCTACATCGATAACAACTACTTGTGCCAAGTTTCAAGTCGATAGCTTGTTTCTTTCGGAAGTTAGCGTGATTTCAACAGACGGACGGACGGACGGACATGCTTAGATCGACTCAGAATTTCACCACGACCCAGAATATATATACATTATGGGGTTTTAGAGCAATATTTCGATGGGTTATGAACGGAATGACAAAGTTAATATACCCCCATCCTATGATGGAGGGTATAAAAACCCGGTTTTTTGATCACTCTAATTGCAAGTCTCGCAAAACTTGCCAAATATCACCCAAATTGGTTGAGGTTTAGGATATATTTTTTGCCCGATATACATTTATGTGGACCAAGTGCACACAAAATTTTTTTTTCTGGTTCAATCACCAAATTAATTGATCCAATTATTATACCCTCCACCATAGGATGGGGGGTATATTAACTTTGTCATTCCGTTTGTAACACATCGAAAAATTGCTCTAAGACCCCAGAAAGTATATATATTCTGGGTCGTGGTGAAATTCTGAGTCGATCTGAGCATGTCCGTCCGTCCGTCCGTCTGTTGAAATCACGCTAACTTCCGGACGTCTGTTGAAATCACGCTAACTTCCGAACGACACAAGCTATCGACTTGAAACTTGGCACAAGTAGTGGTTATTGATGTAGGCCGGATGGTATTGCAAATGGGCGATATCGGTCCACTTTTACATATAGCACCCATATAAACGGACCCCCAAATTTGGCTTGCGAGGCCTCTAAATAAGAGAAGCAAATTTCATCCGACCCGGCTGAAATTTGGTACATGGTGTTATTATTTGGTCTCTAACAACCATGCAAAAATTGGTCCACATCGGTCCATAATTATATATAGCCCCCATATAAACCAATCCCCCGATTTGGTTTGCGAGGCCTCTAAGAGAAGCAAATTTCATCCGAACGAGGCTGAAATTTGGTACATGGTGTTAGTATATGGTCTCTAATAACCATGCAAAAATTGGTCCAAATCGGTCCATAATTATATATAGCCCCCATATAAACCGATCCCCCGATTTGGCTTGCGAGGCCTCTAAGAGACGCAAATTTCAGCCGATCCGGCATGGTGTTAGTATATGGTCTCTAAAAACCATGCAAAAATTGGTCCACATCGGTCCATAATTATATATAGCCCCATATAAACCGATCCCCCGATTTGGCTTGCGAGGCCTCTAAGAAAAGCAAATTTCATCCGATCCGGCTGAAATTTGGTACATGGTGTTAGTATATGGTCTCTAACAACCATACAGAAATTGGTCCACATCAGTCCATAATTATATATAGCCCCCATATAAACCGATCACCAGATTTGACATCCGGAGCCTCTTGGAAGACCAAAAGTCATCTGATGCAGTTGAAATTTGGTACGTGGTGTTAATATATGGCCTCAAACTCCCATGCAAAAATTGGTCGGTATCGGTCCACAATTATATAGGCCCCATATAAACCGATCCCCAGATTTGACCTCCGGTGCCTTTTGGAGAAACAAAATTCATCCGATCTGCTTGAAATTTGGTACGTGCTGATAGTATATGATATTTAACAACCATGCCAAAAGTGGTCCATATCAGTCCATAATCATATATAGCCCCATATAAACCGATCCCGAGATTTGGTTTTGGAGCCTCTTGGAGGAGCAAATTTCACCCGAGTGAGTTGAAATTTGGTACATTGTGCTAGTATATGGTCGTTAACAACCATGTCTAACTAGGTCCATATCGGTCTATAGTTATATATATCCCTCAGATAAATCGATTTCAAATCACACAAAAATTGGTCCATATCAAGTTCATAATTGTATATAGCCCCCATATAAGCAACCCCCATATTTATACCCTGCTCCACACTGTGGAACAGGGTATTATAAGTTAGTGCATATGTTTGCAACACCCTGGCAAAAATGCTCAGGGTGGGCTCCTGAGTCGATATAGCAACGTCCGTCTGTCCGTCTGTCCGTGAACACATTTTTGTAATCAAAGTCTAGGTCGCAGTTTTAGTCCAATCGACTTAAAATTTGGCACAAGTATGTGTTTTGGCTCAGAATAGATCCCTATTGATTTTGGAACAAATCGGTTCAGATTTAGATATAGCTCCCATATATATCTTTCGCCCTATATGGACTAATACGGTCCCAGAAGCCAGAGTTTTACCCGACTTTGGTTGAAATTTTGCACAGGGAGTAGAATTAGCATTGTAGCTATGCGTGCAAAATTTGGTTGAAATCGGTTCAGATTTAGATATAGCTCCAATATATAGCTTTCGGCCGATTTACACTCATATGACCACAGAGGCCAATTTTTTGGTCCGATTTAGTTGAAATTTTGCACAGGGAGTAGAATTAGCATTATCGCTACGCGTGCCAAATTTGGTTGAAATCGGTTCAGATTTAGATATATCTCCCATATATAGCTTTCGCCCGATTTACACTCATATGACCACAGAGGCAAATTTTTTGGTCCGATTTAGTTGAAATTTTTCACAGGGAGTAGAATTAGCATTGTTGCTATGGGTGTCAAATTTGGTTGAAATCGGTTCAGATTTAGATATAGCTCCCATATATAGCTTTCGCCCGATTTACACACATATGACCACAGAGGCCAATTTTTAACTCCGATTTAGTTGAAATTATGCACAGGGAATAGAATAAGCATTGTTGCTATGCGTGCCGAATTTGGTTCAGATTTAGATTTAGATATAGCTCCCATATATAGCTTTCGCCCGATTTACACTCATATGACCACAGAGGCCAATTTTTAACTCCGATTTAGTTGAAATTTTGCACAGGGAGTACAATTAGCATTGTTGCTATGCGTGCCAAATTTGGTTGAAATCGGTTCAGAATTAGATATAGCTCCCATATATATGTTTTTCTGATATCGACAAAAAAATACCAACATTTCCCTTGTAAAATTGTCACTGCTTAGTCGAAAAGTTGTAAAAATGACTCTAATTTTCCTATATTCCTCTAATATTCCTATATATATATATATATATATATATATATATATATATATATATATATATATATATATATATATATATATATATATATATATATATATATATATATATATATATATATATATATATATATATATATATATATATATATATATATATATATATATATATATATATATATATATATATATATATATATATATATATATATATATATATATATATCGAGCGATAAATCATAAATAAACTTTTTCGAAGTTTCCTTATAATTGCTTCAGATTTAAACGTTTCCCATATTTTTTACTAACATTGTGTTCCACCCTAGTACATTAGCCTACTTAAATTTTGAGTCTATAGATTTTGTAGAAGTCTATCAAATTCTTCCAGATCGAGTGATATTTAAATGTATGTATTTGGGATAAACCTTTATATATAGCTCCCAACACATTTGACGGATGTGATATGGTATCGAAAATTTAGATCCACAAAGTGGTGCAGGGTGTAATATAGTCGGCCCCGCCCGACTTTAGACTTTCCTTACTTGTTTTTATCAAATATTTTTCTAAAAAAATATTTTTTTTTATGTCATGCATCGTTTTTATTTTTTATTTTCGGCATATGTTTTCGTATAAATCTATTTTTTCCATTAAAAATCAACAAAAAAATTCTCGTAATTTTCAAAACCTTCTCAAAAGAACTTCCATGGAAGCGAAAAAGTCAATCGGCACAGGTTCAAATCCCAGCGCGGATGAAATTTATTTTTATTTTTATTATTTTTTTTTACTTTTTTATTAATTTCTACTTTTTTTTTAGTTTTTTTATTAGTTTTCTATTTTTTGTAAAAATTAATTGTACAAAATTTGCACTTAAAATAGCCTGATTGCGTTCTTTCTAATAATTGTCCACAAGGACTGCATAGGAAGTAGAAAAAAATCATTGGGGGATCCCAAGACGTGCTTTAGAAGAAATGTTTGTGCACTTGTCCAAAAGGACTGCATCGGAAGGGGAAAAAAATTATTGGGGGATCCCACGATGCGCTTTAGAAGAAATGTTTGTGGACTTGTCAAAAGGACTGCATCGGAAGTTGAAAAAACTCGATGGGGGATTCTGGGATGGGCTTTAAAAGAAATGTTTGTGGAACAACTTCCAATTTTTTTTTGCTGGGCTGTTGTAGTTGATGTTGCACCTACGGGGTTATTATGCCACAAATACTCGTATTGAGCTCATTATTAAAAAAAGAGAAAATCGCTTAAGTAGCAATATTCTTATGTAAGAGCTACAAGTGCGTATAAATACGATCGGCTAATACATCAAAATTTGAAATTTGAGTAACATTGGTTAATAAATAAGAAAAAAATCGAGCGATGCATATATATGGAAGCTATATGTAAATCTGAATCAATTTGCATAATACTTTGCGGGTTTGATTAATACTACAAAAGGTTACCTTGTGCACAATTTGAGTAAGATCAGTTAGGAAATGAGGCCTCTATGGTCAAACATAAGGTTATTAGGGGCAAATTTTTCAAAATCGGGTGATACATATATGGGAGCTATATCTACATCTGAACCGATTTCGATGAAATTTTGCACATACCGTTAGTACTATAGAGGACTGGATCTAGCCAACTTTGAGTAAGATCTGATAATAAATAAGGGTTCTATGGCCAAATTTTGGAAAATCGGGCTATACATATATATGGGAGCTATATCTCAATCTGAACCGATATCGACAATTTTTTGCACATATAGTTAGTGCTATAGAAGATTACATTTAGCCAACTTTGAGTAAGATCGGTTGATAAATAAGGGTTTTATGGCCAAATTTAGAAAAATCGGGCTGTACATATATATGGGAGCAATAGCTAAATCTGAACCGATTTCGATGATTTTTTGCACATATAGTTAGTGTTGTAGAAGATTACATTTAGCCAACTTTGAGTAAGAGCGGTTGATAAATAAGGGTTTTATGACCTAATTTGGCAAAATCGGGCGATACATATATATGGGAGCTGTATCTAAATCTGAACCGATTACGATGAAATTTTGCAGACTTAAAGGGTGATGCAGAAGATTATTTTGTGCTAAATTTGACGACGATCGGTTAGTAAAAAAGTGCAACGTGACCCCATTTGTGGAAATCGGGCGATACATATATATGGGAACTATATCTAAATTTGATCCGATTTCTTCCAAATTCAATAGCGTTCGTCCTTGTGCCCAAAAAACTCCCTGTACCAAATCGCTTAATAATTGCAACCGGAATCCTGTGAACTTAGCATATATTCCAGGAAAGTGGCGGGCAGCAAAAGTCGTTGTCATACCTAAAGCCTAGTACTAAGATCACGTTTTCGAACGAAAAACTGTTATACTCCATATAAAAAACGTTAGCGCGGGAATAATGCGAAATCTTCGTTTTGAGTATTTTCAGACACATTTTTATACAACCCTGGCTTTTTCGCACGAAAAAATAGGCAGACATATTATTTCGCATAAATAAGTTAACGTCTCTGTGTTTGATACCTTATTTACAGAGATAGATGAAGATATTCGTTTTTGGCAGAAACGAACTTAGTACTAAGCATAAGTCGGGAAAAGCGTTTCACTCGAGCGCGAAGGATGTTCCACCAATCAGCTTATCCTCATTCCTACTTAAGACACTCGATTCAAGTTTGCTCTCGAAATGACAGCATGCATACTCGAAGGGCAGATCTACTAAGACCCCATTACATGAACTTGTCAAGTTTATTGAAAGTTCACTATCTGTCCATGAATACATAATCGTGGCGTTTCTAGACATCCAAGGGGCACTCAATAACGTCCATCCGAGCTCAATATTAAATGGACTGACAACTCTGAATGTTGATTCAAGTATACTTAGGCTGTTAGACGAACTTCTAATGAGGAGACCTATCTCCTCCACACTAGGACAAGCAAACATACAAAGGTACGTGAACAGAGGCACTCCCCAAGGAGGAGTTCTATCACCTCTTCTTTGGAATGTTGCTATAAACAACCTTCTGGTTTCCCTAGAAAATGAAAGGATAAAAGTGGTGGCATACGCAGTCGATGTAGCTCCAGCAGTCAGGGGAAAATTCCAATCCACAATCAGAGGTATTATACAGAGAGCCCTCCGGATGACAGAGAAATGGGCGAAAGAGAATGGTCTTGGGGTAAATCCTGCACAGACAGAACAAGTCATGTACTGCAAAGATCGCAAAACTCCCACGGTTAAGCCCACATCCTTAGGGGGTATTGAAATTCCCTTTGGTGAGTGTGCAAAATACTTTGGCGTTATTCTGGAAAAGAAGCTAAAATTTAAGGGCGAGAAAAGCCACGGTAGCTTTGTACTAGTGCAAAAAGGCAATAGGAAAAAAGTGGGGACTAAAACCGAAAATTGTGCATTGGCTATACACGGCAGTAGTTACACCTATAATGGTATATGATGTTATGGTCTGGCGGCCGGCGCTTCAGCATCCGACAAGTTTAGACAAAGTTCAGAGTATGGCGTGCTTGTGTATCTCAGACGCATTCAGTTAAACAGGAACAAATTCCCTTAATGTCATGCTGCGTCTATTGCCTTTCGACATTTTGGCCAAACAGTCAGCTGCAACAACGGCTGTGCACTTGCCCGAGCTATCGCTGTGATCGGAAGAAAGGTACGGTAACAGTTCGGTGCCAAACGTAGTGGATTACACTCTGGCGAAACTGTTTATCGACAAAAACTTTGAAACTCTAATTCCTAACAGTGTGGCGTGGAGTACACAGACCCCGGGGAATAAACGTTGTATAGATTTCTACACCGATGGTTACAATTTGAATGGACAAGTGGGTTTCGGAGTATATTCTAAAGATCTGGAATTTAAAATAGTGGAACGATTATCTACCCAGCAAAAAAATTGGGAAGTTCTTCTAAAGGCACAACTTTAAAAGCACTTCCAAAAATGTCCTCCCAAATATGTTCTTTAGTTTAAGTGCACAGGAAGTTGATTTGAGTCAATTTTCGTATAACTCGCTTTTTTCATATTTTTAATAGGAAATTTAAAATTTAGTTGTTTCAAATAAGTTAAAAACAGATTAAGAATTAATAAAATAGTGCAAGTTATTTAAATTTTACCGAAAAAAAGTGCTAAAGGGTGATACGGTCAAAATTTGGTCAATATAAACTTGCATTTTGCACTTCAATTTTGCATTTAAAAAACCTGAACACCCCTCATTTTGAAGGTGTGTGTGTAGAATGTTGCTCCTATTTTGATTTTGGAATTCACTCTTCAGTTGTCAAAATGCCGTCTAAGCAAGAAGAGCAGCGTATCAAAATTTTGCTCGCGCATCGCGAAAATCCGAGCTACTCGCACGCAAAGCTGTTAAAATCGCTTAAAGTTGCCAAATCAACCGTTACAAATGTAATTAAAGTGTTTGGGGACGTTTGTCGACAGCCAGGAAGTCTGGATCGGGGGGAAATCGAAAACCGGAAGCCGCTGAGACGACAAAGAGAGTTGCCGGTAGTTTCAAGCGAAACCCTAACCTCTCTCTCCGAGATGCCGCAAATAAGCTGGGTGTATCGTCTACAACCGTGCATCGAGCCAAAAAACGAGCCGGACTATCGACTTACAAGAAGGTAGTGACTCCAAATCGCGATGATAAACAAAATACGACGGCCAAAGCGCGATCCCGGAGGCTGTACACGACGATGCTGACGAAGTTTGACTGCGTGGTAATGGACGACGAAACCTATGTCAAAGCCGACTACAAGCAGCTTCCGGGACAGGAGTTTTATACGGCAAAAGGAAGGGGAAAGGTAGCAGATATTTTCAAGCACATAAAACTGTCAAAGTTCGCAAAGAAATATCTGGTTTGGCAAGCCATCTGTACCTGTGGCTTGAAAAACAGCATTTTCATAGCTTCCGGGACTGTCAACCAAGAAATTTACGTGAAAGAGTGTTTGAATAAACGTCTGCTGCCTTTCCTGGGGAAACACGTTTGTTCCGTACTGTTTTGGCCGGATTTGGCATCTTGCCATTACGGTAAAAAGGCCATGGAGTGGTACGCCGCCAACAACGTGCAGGTGGTTCCCAAGGACAAGAACCCTCCCAACCCGCCAGAGCTCCGCCCAATTGAGAAATACTGGGCTATTGTCAAGCGGAACCTAAAGAAGACCAAAAAACTGCTAAGGACGAGCAGCACTTCAAGGCAAACTGGCTTTCTGTGGCGAAGAAGGTGGACAAGGTGGCTGTACAAAATCTGATGGCAGGTGTCAAGCGTGAGGCCCGGCAATTCGGATTTGGAAAAGCGAAAGCCTAACTGAATATTTTTCCTGAATTTTATACTAATTGAACTTGAAAAAGAAATTTAATTTGATTTTTTAAATAAACGATTTCATCGATTTACACGCGTTTTCCCTTGACGAAATTTTGACCGTATCACCCTTTATATCCTTTCTAGAGAAATAGCGAATTTTTTAATATATTTCATATTAAACGTTCCAGACAAGCGTTTTTAATGCATTAAAAATCATAAAAAAAAAATTTTAAAATTATTTATTTATCAAAATATCACCAAATTTCTTAATTCACATCCACAACACTGGATTCGCATCGCACCTTAAGAAGTGATGCAAACAGTGCAACGGCTGTTGAAAAGGAGGACATCCGTCCTATGGCAAGCCCATGTTAAATTCTTCGCTTCTGCGTCAATTTTGCACCACTTCCGGATCCAAAAAGAACATTTTCACTACCTTTTTGGCGATGCTTTTTTTGCTGGGTAATCACCGTAGTGTTTCTCGGGCTGAAGTATTAGCAATAAAAGAGATGGCAAATTGGCTGGGAAGTAATGCTCTATCAACTGTTGGTATTAATATATGTATACTCAGACAGTCAACCTGCAATAAAATCCTTGGACTCTGTGTTCCTTAACTCGAAAACGGCAATATTCACCTAATATGGATACCTGTCCATAGGAACATACCGGGGAACTGCGGAGCGGATGAGTTAGCAAGGCTAGGAACTATCTTACATATTCTAGGGGAACTAGAATCTGTTGGTATGCCTCTGGTTACCTGCAAGCTCTTACTGCGTGAGAAGGCTGTTATGATGGCCAATGTTCGATGGGATAATTGCAAGGGTTGTAACGAAACCAAGCAAATATGGCCCCATTTAAAATTAAACCGCACACTAGATATGATAGTGTTCTCAAGGCGTCAGATAGCACTCCTGATATCTGCTATAACGGGTCGCTGCCTGATAGGAGAATTTGCAAAAACTCTAGGTGCGAAGTATAATGACTACTGTATGAGCTGTCATGATGATCAATTAAACACCTCTTGTGTGAGTATCCAGCATTTTGTGTAAGGCGCAAGCGAATTTTAGGGGCATACAGCTTTAAATTACTGGTAGACCTGGAAAACGTTAAATTAAGCAGTCTGTTAATGTTGTTTGGAACAATCTGGTTGGTTCAACAGAAGAAAATAATCGAGAAGGTTCAGCGGTTAAAACTACAAGTCCCCATATGTAACATGTACTTTTAGTTAATGTGGTATCACAATGGACTGAATAGTCTATGTGAGCCTGAAACTTAATCGGACTGCCACTTTAACCTAACCTACATTTGTTGAAATTGTAGAGAATTTGTAGAAGTGTAAAAAATATTGTCCAAATCATTTCAGATTTAAATTAGTCTTGTGTCGTTCCGGAACGAACTAGTTCCAATGAACGATTCACTAAAAGGAACGACGGTCACTAGTTCCATCTCTTTCGTTCTCATCGTTCCTTTTGTCATTTAGTTTTATTTTCAATTTACGCTCCATCGTTCCGCGGATCGCAGTTTGATTTTTTTACTTCTGTTTGAGCTATTTGCCAATCCATTCATTTTTGGCGCGTATGTATTTAAATCATTGATTGATATGCTGATATTTAATAGAATCATTAATCCCATCTCGAGCTCTTCACAAACGACAAAAAATCGTAATTTCTTGCAAGGAATAATTTTGCAAAGAGTATAGTATTATTAAATCCAAAAATCCATCCAAAGAGTTTGGCTTCCTGAGTTTAGTTACTTCCTTAAATTTTCCATTCCTTTCATTATTTTTTCTTACTATAAACTATTTGAAGTAATTTCACTCAATTTTCCATATTTTTGTATCTTTCAATTCACCACGAACTTCGTTACACAAAGTAAACAAACAATGTCATGCCTCCTTTAGTAGATGACAGTGATGACAAATATAAAAATCCGGAACGAAAAGGAACGATGGAACGATTTGAAGGAACTAGTTCCTTTGTACAAAAGGAACGATGAGTCCGAATCACTACGGTGAACGATTTTGCCCAAGCCTAATTTAAATACATGTATATTCCAATTTAGAGTTTTATATTTTATAGTCGGCCATGTCTGACTTTAGACTCTCCTTACTTGTTTGTATTCAACATACTCGTAGACCCCATATGAACTAACTTTAGAGACCAATGTAAAAATTAAAACTATAGATTACCAACGAGTTGTGGAAACACCCAAGTTATTCAATTGTGGATGAAATTTGGACCGTATATTCTTGTTTGACAACAGTTTTCAGAGTACAGTGGTGACATAACCTCTCTGAATTCTCTGGTCACAACGACCACAAGGATAGTGGTGAGTGATGCAGATTTGCAACATCCAGTGCAGGAGTAAGTGGGCAACGACCACGTACTCCTGCACTGTTGGACGAATACGAACTTTTAACTCTTCCACCTTTATGGGAATGTTGTTATTATTTCTGGGTATTTGCTTCGGTTGGCTTCTTGCTGGTACAATGTTGCTGTTGTGAAAATTACGCAACTGTTTTTGTGTCTTTTTTGATTTTCACGCCGCAACTTCTGGCTAAAGTTTTTAAATTGTACCAGAACTGCATTTGAGTTCCTATTTGGGGTTTCCTTTCAATTGTACTTTTGTGGTAGTCGTCACAAGGGCTAAGGCCATAGTCTTAGTTATAAAGTGCCCATGGACAAAAGAGTAATTCTAATTGTGTTTTAGACCATTTTAATTTGTCAATGGAAATACTCCTCGCTTAAGATGGTCGCTTAAGTGTCCCACATAAACAATTTCGCAAAAACAAACTACACCTACCAAGTATATTTGACACCTTTGGTGACAAATGAAGTTGTCTTAGGAGCTCAAGGGAAACTCACAAACGATTTACTGCCTGGTAGATTGTTACACCGAACATATATTGAATAATGAAAAGCAGTAAGAGTTTAGTTGCTCTTTTTGGGACACATTAAGGTCCGACTAAACTTGGCGTGATTTCAACAGACGAACGGTCGTCGCTAGATCGACTCAGAATATTAACAGAGTTAATATCGATGTCTACATTCCAAAGTACGCTAAGTCTAAAAAGTGAATTTTACAGGAAACAAGTATATACGGCCGTAAGTTCGGCCAGGCCGAAGCTTATGTACCCTCCACCATGGATTGCGTAGAAACGTCTACTGAAGCCGATGGCAAGGTATCATAAAACTTCCTAACAACGTAATATATACCACATAGTCCATACGTGGTATATTTTAAACTACAAAAGGGCCGATTAAATACGTATATAATTAAGTTTAAAGTTTCTATAGAAATAAAATTTTGACAAAATAAAATTTTGACAACATTTTCTATAGAAGTAAAATTTTGACAAAATTTTCTATAGAAATAAAATTTGGAAAAAAATTTTCAATAGAAATAAAATTTTGACAAAATTTTCTATAGAAATAAAATTTTGTCAAAATTTTCTATAGAAATTAAATTTCGACAAAATTTTCTAAAGAAATAAAATTTTGACAAAATTTTCTATAGAAATAACATTTTGACGATGTTTTCTATAAAAATAAAATTTTGGTAGATTATTTTTGGCTCGAGTGGCAACCATGATTATGAACCAATATGGACCAATTTTTGTGTGATTGGGGATCGGCTATATATAACTATAGACCGATATGGGCCAATTTTGGCATGGTTATTAGCGGCCTTAGACTAACACCACGTTGCAAATTTCAAACGGATCGGATGAATTTTGCTTCTCCAAGAGGCTCCGGAGATCAAATCTGGGGAACGGTTTATATGGGGGCTATATATAATTATGGACCGATATTGACCAATTATTGCGTGTTTGTTAGAGACCACATTCTAACACCATGTTCTAAAATTCAACTAGATCGGATGAATTTTACTTCTCCAAGAGGCTCAGGAGGACAAATCTGGAGATCGATTTATATGGGGGCTATATATAGTTATGGACCGATATGGACCAATTCTTGCATGTTTGTTAGAGACCATATACTAACACCACGTACCAAATTTCAACCGGATCGGATGAATTTTGCTCCTCTAAGAGGCTCCGGAGGTCAAATCTGGGGATCGGCTTATATGGGGGCTATATATAATTATGGGTCAATGTGGACCAATTTTTGCATGGTCATTAGAGAACATATACCAACACCATGTACCAAATTTGAGCCAAATCGGATGAAATTTGCTTTTCTTAGAGGCTCCGCAAGCAAAATCGGGGGATCGGTTTATATGGGGGCTATATATAATTATGGACCGATGTGGACCAATTTTTGCTTGGTTGTTAAAAACCATATACTTACATCATGTACCAAATTTCAGCCGGATCGGATGAAATTTGCCTCTCTTAGAGCAATCGCAAGCCAAATTTGGGGGTCCGTTTATATGGGGGCTATACGTAAAAGTGGACCGATATGGACCATTTTTTGCATGGTTGTTAAAGACCATATACTAACACCATGTACCAAATTTCGGATGAAATTTGTTTCTCGTAGAGGGTCAGAAAGCCAAATTTGGGGGTCCGTTTATATGGGGGCTATTCGTAAAAGTGAACCGATATGGCCCATTTGCAATACCATCCGACCTACATCAATAACAACTACTTGTGCCAAGTTTCAAGTCGATAGCTTGTTTCGTTCGGAAGTTAGCGTGATTTCAACAGAGAGACGGACAAGCTTAGATCGACTCAGAATTTCACCACGACCCAGAATATATATACTTTATGGGGTCTTAGAGCAATATTTCGATGTGTTACAAACGGAATGACAAAGTTAATATACCCCCCATCCTATGGTGGAGCCTCAGATTTGACTTGCGGAGCCTCTAATTTAATCCGATCCGGCTCAAATTTGGTACATGGCGTTGGTATATGGTCTTTAACAACCATGCAAAACTTTGTCCACATCGGTCAATAATTATATATAGCCCCCATATAAACCGATCCCCACATTTGGCTTGTGGAGCCTCAAAGAGAAGCAAATTTCATCCCATCCGGCTGAAATTTCGTACATGATGTTGGTATATGGTATCTAATAACCATGCAAAAATTGGTCCACATCGGTTCATAATTATATATAGCCCCCATATAAACCGTTCCCCAGATTTGGCTTGCGGAGCCTCTAAGAGAACTAAATTTCATCCGATCCGGTTGAAATTTGGAACATGGTGTAAGTTTATGGTCTCTAACAACCGTGCCAGCATTGGTCCATATCGGTCCATAATTATATATAGCCCCCATATAAACCGTTCTCCAGATTTGACCTCCGAAGCCTCTTGGAGGAGCAAAATGCATCCGATCCGATTCAAATTTGGAACGTGGTGTTAGTATATGGCCGCTAACTACCATACCAAAATTGGTCCATATCATGGTTGCCACTCGAGCCAAAAATAATCTACTAAAATTTTATTTCAATAGAAAATTTTATCAAAATTTAATTTCTATAGAAAATTTTGTTAAAATTTTATTTCTATAGAAAATGTTGTCAAAACTTTATTTCTATAAAAAATTTTGTCAAACTGAATTATATACGTATTTAATCGGTCTTTGTTGATTTAATATATACCACGTATGAACTTACTTACAATTTAAAAGACGGTGTTAGGAGGTTTTAAGATACCTTGCCATCGGCAAGCGTTACCGCAACTCAAGTAATTCGATTGTGGATGGCAGTGTTTGGAAGAAGTTTCTACGCAATCCATGGTGAAGGGTACATAAGCTTCGACCTGGCCGAACTTACGGCCATATATACTTGTTTCTTCTAGGATTCATAGAATTTTGTAGGGAATGCAGTTAATTAGAAAAACAAGTAAGGGAAGTCTAAAGTCGGGCGGGGCCGACTATATTATACCCTGCACCACTTTGTAGATCTACATTTTCGATACCATATCACATCCGTCAAATGTGTTGGGTGCTATATATAAAGGTTTGTCCCAAATACATACATTTAAATATCACTCGATCTGGAAGAATTTGATAGACTTCTACAAAATCTATAGACTCAAAATTTAAGTCGGATAATGCACTAGGGTGGAACACAATGTTAGAAAAACATATGGGAAACGTTTAAATCTGAAGCAATTTTAAGGAAACTTCGAAAAAGTTTATTTATGATTTATCGCTCGATATATATGTATTAGAAGTTTAGGAAAATTAGAGTCATTTTTACAACTTTTCGACTAAGCAGTGGCGATTTTACAAGGAAAATGTTGGTATTTTGACAATTTTTGTCGAAATCAGAAAAACATATATATGGGAGATATATCTAAATCTGAACCGATTTCAACCAAATTTGGCAGGCATAGCAACAATGCTAATTCTACTCCCTGTGCAAAATTTCAACTAAATCGGAGTTAAAAATTGGCCTCTGTGGTCATATGAGTGTAAATCGGGCGAAAGCTATATATGGGAGATATATCTTAATCTGAACCGATTTCAACCAAATTTGGCACGCATAGCAACAATGCTAATTCTACTCCCTGTGCAAAATTTCAACTAAATCGGAGTAAAAATTGGCCTCTGTGGTCATATGAGTGTAAATCGGGCGAAAGCTATATATGGGAGATATATCTTAATCTGAACCGATTTCAACCAAATTTGGCACGCATAGCTACAATGCTAATTCTACTCCCTGTGCAAAATTTCAACTAAATCGGAGCAAAAAATTGGCCTCTGTGGTCATATGAGTGTAAATCGGCCGAAAGCTATATATGGGAGCTATATCTAAATCTGAACCGATTTCAACCAAATTTGGCACGCATAGCTACAATGCTAATTCTACTCCCTGTGCAAAATTTCAACTAAATCGGAGCAAAAAATTGGCCTCTGTGGTCATATGAGTGTAAATCGGCCGAAAGCTATATATGGGAGCTATATCTAAATCTGAACCGATTTCAACCAAATTTGGCACGCATAGCTACAATGCTAATTCTACTCATTTTGCAAAATTGCAACCAAATTGGGGAAAAACGCTGGCTTCTGGAACCGTATTAGTCCATATCGGGTGAAAGATATATATATGGGAGCTATATCTAAATCTGAACCGATTTCAATAAAATTTGGCACACTTGACTATAGAACTAATTGTTCTTCTTGTGCAAAATTTTAAGCAAATTAGGGTAAAACTCTGGCTTCTGCCACAGTGTGGAGCAGGGTATAATTACGAATCCATTTAAAAACACAACTTCTAGGTTCCAAATACTGACCCCACTTTGTCAAAATTTTGCAAAAAATATAAATTGTAGGGCCCATGTCTTGCAAACGGTAAAAGATAATTGCACACGCACGCAATCTTTTTGCAGAGCTTTACAAGTTCTATCCAGCAAAGAAAAAATCATCGAAATCGAAATAAAACAAAATTTCATACCCCCGAGGCGACCAACTTTCAACGCCTACAGGTCAGCTCGTTGACCCAGAGGAAAACACTTCAGCTTTCACACACAGAAAAACTTATGTTGATATCTTTATCCGTTCAAAAGTTACAGAACTTTTGCGACTTGGAACCACTGTGTGGTGGAGGATACAATAAATGACCCTTATATTTATTTATATACATAATAGTAATGTTCGAATTCATGACGATTTATAAAAAAAATCTACCGATAAATATTCTGGGGGCTGACATTTTTGTTGAGGTGGCTTAGGCTCTCCAAGAACCCCGCCATCTACGCTAATGGATGATCGACACTTCGGTATATGTCAACCCTACTCTTCAAAATGCCCCAGAAGCAAACTTTCAAACGATTGAAATCCTGAGATTTTGGCCATTTGTGGTAGAAATAAAGCCATTCATGGTTGATGCACGGTGAGCGCCATAATGATGAGTCCTATTGGAATGTCCATGATCAGCTATTAGTCTTGTGTTGTTCTGGAACGAACTAGTTCCAATGAACGGTTCAACAAATGGAAAGACCGGTACTAGTTCCGACACTTTCATTCCTTTCGATAGTTCCTTTTCTTATTTTATGTCTCATTCATAAAAAAAAAACTAATTCACTTTAAACATCGAATATGGAATATTAATCAAAACTTTTATATTTCTTCATATAAACGTGCTTCTTCTTCCACTACTTGCTTGTGAAAGAGAGTCAACAGTTGAATGATTGAATTTATTCAAAGGAACTAAATGGAACGATATAAAGACTCTAGTTCCTCTGATAGTAGTAGACGACAGTGATGGCAAATATTAAAACCGATATAAATTATTAAAAAGAGGTGGAACGAAGGAACGATTTAAAGGAACTAGTTCCTTTCAAAAAAAAAGGAACGATAAGTCCAAATCACAACGGTGAACGGTTTTGCCCAAGACTATCAGCTATCGTGGTGCAAGGGTTAGCTTGCCAGCCTTGTATTTCGGAGTTTTTCAAAGATTCTCAAAGTGGTTTGAACTCGACTTCAGTACTGAATTTAGGATATTTTCCCGATAATATTAAGCATTTATTTGGACCTATGTTAACAGTCCATGATGACCTCTTTGGTAAGCAATCCAGATTATTTTGTTTGTTCACAAATTGCTCTACTGTGTATGTTATGTGTGAATTTCGACTTTAGTTAATTGATTTTTATGTTAGCCTGATATCAATACAGGCTATTTTTTCGTCCCAATTAATCACTTTACATATTTTTCAAATTTTAATACGAGCTTATTGGACATGAGGATTTAAGAATTGGTATTATTAAGTTATTGAAAAGATAATACCAGATAACAATCTCCACAAGCTTGACTATACACATATGTATCATTGCTGGCTAAGTCGAAAAATAAGTAAATATTTGTCGAATTCAAATTCAAGAAAATTTTTTAAACATAATTTATTTTTTTGTTTTCACTTCTTAAAGGTTAGGTATAGTGGCAACCCGAGATTTCAGGCTCACTTAGACTATTCAGTCCATTGTGATACCACAGTGGTGAACTTCTCTCTTATCACTGAGAGCTGCCTGACTCTATGTTAAGCTCAATGATAAGGGACCTACTTTTTATAGCTGAGTCCGAACGGCGTTCCACATTGAAACCACTTAGAGAAGCTTTGAAACCCTCAGAAATGTCACCAGCATTACTGAGGTGGGATAATCCACCGCTGAAAAACTTTTTGGTGTTCGGTCGAAGCAGGAATCGAACCCACGACCTTGTGTATGCAAGGCGGGCATGCTAACCTTTGCACAACGGTGGCTCCCAAAAAAAAATTATGAAAATTATTTATTTGACAAAATATCACAAAGTTTTTTAAATAACATCCAAAACATTGAGCTCGGGTCATTTTATTGTATGGCAAATTTGACGCCGATCGGTTAGAAAATGAGAGCATATACAGGTATATGGGAGCTATATCTAAATATCAAATTCAATAGCGTGTCGTTGTACCAAAAAAGTGCCATATACCAAATTTCATCGAATTCGGTTAATAATTGCGACCGGAATCCTGCGAACAACAAATACATAGACGGACGGATTTGCTGACGGACGGACACCAAGGGCTTGGTCCACTCAGAAGGTGATTCTGAGTCGATCGGAATACATTTTATGGGGTCTAAAATCAATATTTCTGGTAGGCACATTTTTGGGCAGATCAAAGTTTTTATACCCTGTTTAGGGTATAACAAAGTAGTTCATCATTCCACTTTGAATCACAATTTATTCTTCGACTTGCCTATATCTCATCAGCAATATCATTCATAACTCCATTCAAATAGCATTATTGTTTGCTTCTGCTGAAGGATGTATGTATATTGAAATAAATGGACAGAGATAAAACAATGCAATGCTTTAAATCAATTAAAACATAAATTAAGCTCCATTGAATACAGGGACTTTGGATGATGTTGCATTGGGTCAATGGCAAAGCTGGATTCATGCTATCAGTGGCAATTGATCAACCAGTATTGAATTGTTGGCGGCATTCGAATAAGAAATATGAAGTATTCTTTGCTATTTATTTTATTTTTTTTTTTTTTGTTATTTCCAACATATACGATTCATGTGCCATATGAGTGACAATTCTCATAAATAAATTTAATAAAAAAATGTAATGAAATTATGAATGAATCAGGACGATGGAAATGTCAGTTATGTTGCTTTGTATGTTGTAGTGTATGTTGCTCATAGTAAAAGTAGTAGATAAGAAAAATTTCAAACATTACTAGTTGTTAACTAGAATCGAACAGCACTTATTCTTCAGAGAGAAGAGTTTCGTATATTGTGTATTAATATTTCTCCGACCGACATTTGATAACAATTGTAATAAAAGTTAATAAAATATAAATTGTTTCTAGCGCTATAGTATATATATATATATATATATATATATATATATATATATATATATATATATATATATATATATATATATATATATATATATATATATATATATATATATATATATATATATATATATATTCAGTACAACGGCTGTTGAAATGGAGGACTTCCGTATGACAAGCCCATGTTAAATTCATCGCTTCTGCGTAAATTTTGCACCACTTCCGGATCCAAAAAGAACATTTTCACACATATAAGGAAGCTGCAAATAATTCAAAATAAATGCCTTAAAATTATCCACAATCTACGATGGAGATTTCCAACAAACCAACTTCACCTCACATATGGATATGAAAAGATTGACGACTTCATACACAGACTTAGCGAAGCCTATTTTAACAAAAATATGCAATCAGCTTATCCATTGATAAGGGCTTGCAGCAATGGCTCATTATAAATATTAGCGTATAAAACAGTTATCACCAAATTGAAAACTATATGTATTAAGAGTTTACAATTAGTAAATTTAATTTATACATATTTGATTTTCTGGCAATGTTTGATTATTAACAAGATTCTATAGAAAGGGTTTTTACCTATTTTACCCTTTGAAATGTTCATTGAAAAGTAAACATCACAAAAACTAAAAACTGATCTCATTTGTTGTAATATCTAGTGTAATGTCCCGAAAAATGTATATAGATGAAAAACTAAAGTAAATAAAGATGAATTAATAAATTGAAAAAAAAAATTGAAAATAACATTTTCATTACTTTTTTGGCGACGCTTTTTTTGCTGGGATATTTTAGCAAACCACTATAATGGAAGCCGATTTGGTATACAGTCTCTTTGTGTTCCACCCCAGTAACTGAAATAATGAATAATATGGATGATGGAGATGCTATTGTTTTATTGATGTCCCTTTTTCGGTCGTTCCATTTTATCTTATGGGTACAAGAAATTACTAATATTTACGAAGGTTACAAACGACATGTCAGTATAACTGTGTTAATTTTTTAAATCAAGTTAATAAAACGAAAGATGCAAGAACTTGAGGACTAACTGAATGTGATGAATTTAACAAAGGATTCGCGTGCGCGAATTCTCGTCGTCCTCAAATCCTAGCAACTTTCAGTTTATTATCTTGTTCTAAACATTAAAATGGGAAAGAGATGAGATGATCGACGTGCTGCTGATGGGTACTTGGAAAAAATCGCGCGTGCGATTTATTTCAAGTACCCATCAGCAGCACGTCCATCATCTCATATGCCTCCAAATCGCGCGAATCCTTTTTTAAATTCATCACATTCAGTTCATCCTCACATTCTTGCAACTTTCGTTTTATTATCTTGTTCTAAACATTAAAATTGGAAAGATATGAGATGATCGATGTGCTGCTGATGGGTACTTGAAATAAATCGCGCGCGCGATTTTTTTCTCAGCGTACGTTCCATTTCAATCGTACGCTGAGAAGAAAAATAGTCAAAAATTATGTTCAAGTCAAAAACAATTAAAACAAACGATGAAGCCAAAATATGCTAGTTTTACATCTTCTTCCAGCATACACAATAAAAGCAGGATTCGATATTTGTCAATAAGAGGCATATCTATATATTAAATATTTAAAAAAAAAAATATGGATAGATGAAGTAAATATATATAACTTTTGAATGATTTAAAAAATATATATTTTGTTATTTTAAACGATGGTTTATATTCAATTATATTCAAACGGTCATAACACCCACATTTTTTATGGGGCTTATGACCGCGATGAGGGAGGACATAAAGCCCAAACTAAAATTGGGCGATGTGACCGCCCTAATGGAGGTCATAACGCCCAAAAAACATTTTGGGCGAAATGTCCGTTGGGGGATATGTCCGGTCGCCCAAAATTTCACATAAATCGAACTACAACTTTGACCTCTGTGGACATATGACGGAAAATCGGGCGAAAGATAAATATGGGAGCTATATCTAAATCTGAAATTTAGCACACTTGACTACACTACTAATTGTACTCCAAGTGCAAAATTTCAAGCAAATTGTGCTAAAACTCTGGCTTCTGGGGCCATATAAGTCCATATCGGCGAAAGATATATATGAAAGCTATATCTCAATCTGAACCGATTTCAACCAAATTTGGCACACCTTACTATAGTACTTATTGTTCTCCTGAGGCCATATAAGCCCATATCGGGCGAAAGATATATATGGGAGTTTATATCTAAATCTGAACCGATTTCTACCAAAATCAATAGGGTTCTATTCTGACCCAAAGCAGGAAATTTTGCCAAATTTGAAGGTGATTGGATTTAAACTGCGAGCTAGACTTTGATTACAAAAATGTGTTCACAGACAGACGGACATGGCTATATCGACTTAGGAGCCCACCCTAAGCATTTTTGCCAAAGACACCATGTGTCTTTCTTATCTCCTTCTGGGTGTTGCAAACATATGCACTAACTTATAATACCCTGTTCCACAGTGTGGCGCAGGGTATAATTAAGTACTCCTTTCTCTCCATGACTTCAACTAATGTAACTTTGGTTCTTCGCTTTTTAAGGGACGTGTGTATAAAGACATATGGTGAATATGTTGGTATTAAAACGTTTTTGTAATATTTTTAACCCTTTCACTACCGATGTCCACTTAGAAGGACATTTGAAAAAGACACCAAATTCTATTTTCCCACACAGTTTCGATTTATTTCTCGATGCTATTTTAAAGTAGAGGCTTTAATCTAAATAAGCGATAAATATTGTCCATATTGGTGAGGTCTAAAATAAATTTTTATAAACTTCTTTAACAATAAACGAAAAATACGAAAATTTATGACAATTTTTCTACTGTATGTTTCTAGTAAATGGACATTTATACAAAAACTATAGCTGATACTCTTTTGGGTTCTTTTTTGTATTTTTTCTCACACTTTGAAAGATATTGTAGGCCAAATAGCGCTCATTTTCGTAAGGCCATTCGGTCGAAATTCAAGAATCAAGTTTTCAGAACAAGCTCATATAGCTCTTGAAGTATTTGAGGTAGGTTCTCAAAATGACAATTTTTGTTCTACATGCTGTTAGTACAAGTAAAAACAGAAGAAAAACAAGTAAGGAAAGTCTAAAGTCGGGCGGGGCCGACAATATTATACCCTGCACCACTTTGTAGATCTAAATTTTCGATACCATAGCACATCCATCAAGAGTGTTGAGGGCTATATATAAAGGTTTGTCCCAAATACATACATCAAATATCATTCGATTGGACAGAATTTGATAGACTTCTACAAAATCTATAGACTCAAAATTTAAGTCGGCTAATGCTCAAGGGTGGAACACAATGTTAGTAAAACAAAAACAAGTATATACGGCCGTAAGTTCGGCCAGGCCGAATCTTATGTACCCTCCTCCATGGTTTGCGTAGAAACTTCTACGAAAGACTGTCATTCACAATCGAATTACTTGGGTTGTGGTATCTTAAAACTTCTTAACATCGTTTGCTAAATTGTGAGTTAGTCCATACGTGGTATATATTAGACAAAAAAGTTATGTATAGTTAAGTCTACAAATAATTACGAATCGATATGGTACGTACGGTACGTAGAGAGCCAGAAATGAAATACGGGGGTCGCTTATATGTGGGCTATATAGAGTTATGTACTTGATATGGACCAATTTTTGTGTGATTGGGGATCGATTTATCTGAGGGCTATATATAACTATAGACCGATATGGACCTAGTTAGGCATACTAGCACAATGTACCAAATTTCAACTCACTCGGATGAAATTTGCTCCTCCAAGAGGCTTCAAAACCAAATCTCGGGATCGGTTTATATGGGGGCTATATATGAGTATGGACTGATATGGACCACTTTTGGCATGGTTGTTAAATATCATATACTACCACCACGTACCAAATTTCAACCAGATCGGATGAATTTTGCTTCTCCAAAAGGCACCGGAAGTCAAATCTGGGGATCGGTTTATATGGGGGCTATATATAATTATGGACTGATATGAACCAATTCCTGCATGGTTGTTCGATACCATATACTAACATCACGTACCAAATTTCAACCGAATCGGATGAATTTTGCTCTTCCAAGGGGCTCCGGAGGTCAAATCTGGGGATGGGTTTATATGTGGGCTATATATAATTATGGACCGATTTCGACCAATTTTTGCGTGGGTATTTGAGACCACGTACCAAATTTCAACTGAATCAGATGAATTTTTGTCTTCCAAGAGGCTCCGGAGGTCAAATCTGGTAATCGGTTTATATGGGGCTATATATAATTATGGACCGATGTGGTTCAATTTTTGCATGCTTGTTAGAGACCATATACTAACACCATGTACCAAATTTCAGCCGGATCGGATGAAATTTGCTTCTCTTAGAGTCTCCACAAACCAAATCGGGGGATCGGTTTATATGGGGGCTATATATAATTATGGACCGATGTAGACCAATTTGTGCATGCTTGTTAGAGACCATATACTAACACCATGTACCAAATTTCAGCCGGATCGGATGAAATTTTCTTCTCTTAGAACCTCCACAAGCCAAATCGGGGGATCGGTTTATATGGGGGCTATATATAATTATGGACCGATGTGGACCATTTTTTGCATGCTTGTTAGAGACCATATATTAACACCATGTACCAAATTTCAGCCGGATAGGATGAAATTTGCTTCTCTTAGAGTCTCCACAAGCCAAATCGGGGGATCGGTTTATATAGGGGCTATATATAATTATGGGCCGATGTGGACCAATTTTTGCATGGTTGTTAGAGATCATATGTTGACACCATGTACCAAATTTCAGCCCGATCGGATGAAATTTGCTTCTCTTAGAGGCCTCGCAAGCCAAATTTGGAGGTCCGTTTATATGGGGGCTATACGTAAAAGTGGACCGATATGGTCCATTTGCAATACCATCCGACCTACATCAATAAAAACTACTTGTGCCAAGTTTCAAGTCGATAGCTTGTTTCGTTCGGAAGTTAGAGTGATTTCAACAGACGGACGGACGGACGGGCATGCTCAGATCGACTCAGAATTTCACCACGACCCAGAATATATATACTTTATGGGGTCTTAGAGCAATATTTCGATGTCTTAAAAACGGAATGATAAAGTTAATATGCCCCCCATCCTATGGTGGAGGGTATAAAAATGAAAAATTAAAATTCGCTTCCTAGAAGCAAGAACACAAAACCTAAATTTAAAACAGAATTATGTCTTACAAGTATCCTTACTTGTATTCTTTGGCTCGGAATCAATACCAAAATTTTTAAAGTAAAGACAAAATCTTTGGAACCGGGCATGCTTTTTTTTCATTGTGATATTAAAGATTACGCAACCTAAATTTTAGGATGCGAAATTTACAAAATATTAAGGACAAATTTCAAATTTTTTTTCATTGAATTTAGAACACAAATTTTGTAAATTTGCGTCCCTCCGTTATAGTCGCATTTCCTTGATCTAAGGCTGATTTTCCTTAAAGTAAAGAAACACATGTTTGATTTAGAGAAATTGTCCTTAAATTAAATGAAATATTGAAACTTTAGATTTAAGATAAAAACGCATCAAATATAGACTAAAACTTATTTTGAGGATTTAGCGCCTTTGATTTAAAGTTTTTTTGAAATTAAGAAAACATTTTTACCTTGAAGTATCCGTTATAATTTGATTTTTAAACTGGCAGTTGTTTGTACGTGAGTACCTTTATTAATATAGCGCAAAAAGAGAATGACATTGTGATAAATGATATCTGTAGCCTAATTTTAATTTTATTGGCCCTAGATTTAAAGCCAGTTAGGTCGCTAAAAAAAGTTCTTTATTTTAAAGAAGACGCATCTGTGGTTCGGAATCAATACCAAAAACCTCAAGGGAAGGTCAAAATTTTTGGATCCAAGTAAACTTTTTTTGAGTGTAGGTACATAGAATTTTGTGCCAGACACATATGTTGTATGAGTGTGCAATATCGAGATTCTGGGTGTGATTCGTAGCTGCCCGTCAATTGTAGAAACAAACATTTGTAGTGTGGGTAAAAGTGGAATAACTTTTACGAGAGCAATTGCTACATCGTCATTCGTGTTCAAATTCATCTTGTTTACATTTAATTAAAAAAACATTCAAAAACTCGTTATGGTTTCTGGTTTGTTGTCGCGACTTGTTCGCTCTTCCCTTTTGCTTGGTTAACAATTTGTGCATTTACATGAATAAAATTCATGTCACATAACCACAGAAAATAATTGTAGAGCTGAAATCTACGATGTACAAGTAAATATTTATGGTTTTGCCCTTTATTGCAAATACAATGTAGTAACCAGCGTATATATAAAATTATCGAACCTAATGCCATTTTGGGTTGGGTTATGTTCATATGTGAATTGTTTATGGGTAGAGGTTCGAATAATAGCATACGCTATTTAAAATTATGCCAATATATTGTATGATTCCCGAATTATATTCTGTTCCGCATAATACGAAGATAGGACAGGCATATATAGCCGAGAGTAAATGCGACTAGATATTAAGGGCTTTCTATTAACAATCGCATATATTTCTTTTTGCAAAAAAGACTAGACTCTACATGGGCGAAAAAAACTGTATGTTTCCGTGTAAAAATTATATGTTTGGAACTCAAAAAAAGTTTTAAGGACTAAACCTACTCAGCAGCCGTGGTTTAATCATGAAATTAAGAAGTTGATACGTGATAGAGATAATAAATGCAAAAGATGGAAACGCTATAAAACTACACAACTTTATGACCATTTTAAACTTACCAGACGTGAAGTTACAAAAGCAATAAATATCGCAAAATCTTCTTATTATCAAAGAAAATTTAATGATGCAGTTGATAGCGGAGCAAAATGGATGCCAATTCGAAACATTGGAATTGGGCGGAAAAGTGCCACACCTACTAATATTGATATTAATGATCTAAATGAGATTTTTGCTCACCAAACTGCGTTAGGCAATCAAAATAATAATTATGCATGTGAATGTCTTCCCTCTTGTGGAGATCTCTCGTTTGAAGAGTTCACCTTCAAGTGCGTAGATCAATATGATGTTCGAAGAAGCTTCCTATCTATTAAATCGAACGCTGTAGGTATGGATGAACTGAACCCAAAAATTTTAAAGTTATTATTACCAATATGCCTGCCATATTTCACACACATTTTCAACACAGTTCTGACAAAGTCGATTTTTCCCAATACTTGGAAATACACAAAGATAATACCTCTACCTAAACCAAACAAAGAATTTCGTCCAATTGCCATATTGCCGTATCTGTCGAAAGTCTTAGAACGGTTAATGTATGAACAAATAAATACATATATAATATGAAAAAAACTGTTGACTGCACGGCAATCAGGCTTTAGACCTATGAGAAGCTGTGCTACTGTACTTACTGATGTGGTCGAATATTTAAGATCAAAGATGGATCAAAATTTGGTATCAATACTCGTACTCCTCGACCATAGCAAAGCATTTGATACAGTAAACCACTCTATTCTAGTTCAAAAGCTGCAACGAAGATTTAATTTTTCTCAATCAGCATGTAGACTTGTCTCGTCTTATTTGAGCGGTAGAACACAATCAGTTTGTCACAACTCAGAAAACTCGAATATAAAGGGTGATTTGTTAAGAGCTTGATAACTTTTTTTTTTAAAAAAACGCATAAAATTTGCAAAATCTCATCGGTTCTTTATTTGAAACGTTAGATTGGTCCATGACATTTACTTTTTGAAGATAATTTCATTTAAATGTTGACCGCGGCTGCGTCTTAGGTGGTCCATTCGGAAAGTCCTATTTTGGGCAACTGTTTCGAGCATTTCGGCCGGAATAGCCCGAATTTCTTCGGAAATGTTGTCTTCCAAAGCTGGAATAGTTGCTGGCTTATTTCTGTAGACTTTAGACTTGACGTAGCCCCACAAAAAATAGTCTAAAGGCGTCAAATCGCATGATCTTGGTGGCCAACTTACCGGTCCATTTCTTGAGATGAATTGTTCTCCGAAGTTTTCCCTCAAAATGGCCATAGAATCGCGAGCTGTGTGGCATGTAGCGCCATCTTGTTGAAACCACATGTCAACCAAGTTCAGTTCTTCCATTTTTGGCAACAAAAAGTTTGTTAGCATCGAACGATAGCGATCGCCATTCACCGTAACGTTGCGTCCAACAGCATCTTTGAAAAAATACGGTCCAATGATTCCACCAGCGTACAAACCACACCAAACAATGCATTTTTCGGGATGCATGGGCAGTTCTTGAACGGCTTCTGGTTGCTCTTCACTCCAAATGCGGCAATTTTGCTTATTTACGTAGCCATTCAACCAGAAATGAGCCTCATCGCTGAACAAAATTTGTCGATAAAAAAGCGGATTTTCTGCCAACTTTTCTAGGGCCCATTCACTGAAAATTCGACGTTGTGGCAGATCGTTCGGCTTCAGTTCTTGCACGAGCTGTATTTTATACGGTTTTACACCAAGATCTTTGCGTAAAATCTTCCATGTGGTCGAATAACACAAACCCAATTGCTGCGAACGGCGACGAATCGACATTTCACGGTCTTCAGCAACACTCTCAGAAACAGACGCAATATTCTCTTCTGTACGCACTGTACGCATTCGTGTGGTTGGTTTAATGTCCAATAAAGTAAACTGAGTGCGAAACTTGGTCACAATCGCATTAATTGTTTGCTCACTTGGTCGATTATGTAGACCATAAATCGGACGTAAAGCGCGAAACACATTTCGAACCGAACACTGATTTTGGTAATAAAATTCAATGATTTGCAAGCGTTGCTCGTTAGTAAGTCTATTCATGATGAAATGTCAAAGCATACTGAGCATCTTTCTCTTTGACACCATGTCTGAAATCCCACGTGATCTGTCAAATACTAATGCATGAAAATCCTAACCTCAAAAGAATCACCCTTTACTTAGTATTTACAAAGGTGTTCCACAAGGTTCAATACTCGGGCCGCTACTATTCTGTATTTATGTTAATGACTTGCCACTTGTCCTTCACCACTGCAATATTCACCTTTATGCTGATGACGTTCAAGTTTATACAAGTGCAAATCTTCCGTGCTGCATATCTAAACTAAATGATGATCTGGACAGAATCAATAGTTGGGCTTATAACAATGACCTTAAACTAAATCCAAAAAGATCTAAATGTCTGTTAATTTCCAAAAACAAATTCATCAACCATTCACAATATCAAATCACCATAAATAACATTGCACCACGGTGGCTCCCATCGACATTGTACAAACAGCTACAAACCTTGGAGTTATATTCAATAATTCGCTAACTTGGACCAACCACTTACAACAAAATATCGCTAAAACATATGGAATGTTAAGGAATTTGTTGGCTATACAATTATCTACACCGATACAAATCAGAATGCTTTTGGCGAAAACGTATCTTGTACCAACTCTTTTATATGGAATTGAAATATTTGCAAATTGCAGTTGTGATGATAAACAAAAGCTACTTGTAGCCTACAACAATATTGCCCGTTATGTCTTCAATAAGAAACGTTATGATCACATATCGTCGTTTTCCTACCAGCTGTTCAACATGAGTTTCGAAAACTTGATTAAATTCAGATGTTTACTTTTTCTGCAAAAAATTATTTATAGTGGCGAGCCCCCTTATATATTCAAGAGGTTAAAGTTCGCTCGATCAAATCGAGGAAGAAAAATCATCCAATTAAGATACAAATATTCCAGATCTGAGCAGCAATTTCTGATATATGCGATCCGTCTCTGGAACAATCTCCCTACAACAATTCAATTAATAAGCAACGCATTGATTTTTAAAAAAGAATTAAATCACATTTAGAATAATCTTATTATTATACAATTCTTGATTAATGTGTATATTTGTAGCATTTAAAATCGCAACCATTTTTATTGTCATTCATATAAACTATTAAATACAATTAATGTTCATATTTAATGTTACATGTATTAAAATCCATTTATATAGTTCCCTTTATTTTTTATACCCGTCACCACTACTGTGGTACAGGGTATAATAAGTTTGTGCATTTGTATGTAACGCCAAGAAGGAGTAATCATAGACCAACCTTTTAGTATACGGATCGGCTTAGAATTAAATTCTGAGTCGATTTAGCGATGTCCGTCTGTCTGTCTGTCTGTCCGTCTGTCTGTCTGTCTGTCTGTCTGTCTGTCTGTCTGTCTGTTGATGTATTTTTGTGTGCAAAGTATAGCTCGCAGTTTTAGCCCGATTGTCCTAAAATTTGGTATAGGGTCCTGTTTCGGCTCAAAGACGATCCCTATTGATTTTGGAAAAAATCGGTTCAGATTTAGATATAGCTGCCATATATATTTTTCACCGATCTGGTCATAATTGGCGTGTATACCAACCGATCTTCCTCAAATTCCGTACATCCGAATATTTTATGAGTCTCGAAAAACTTGCAAAATATCAGCCAAATCGGTTCAGATTTAGATATAGCTCCCATATATAGCTTTCGCCCGATTTACACTCATTTGCCCACAGAGGCCAAGTTTTTGCTCCGATTTAGTTGAAATTTTGCACAGGGAGTAGAATTAGCAATATAGGTATGCGTGCCAAATTTGGTTGAAATCGGTTCAGATTTAGATATAGCTCCCATATATAGCTTTCGCCCGATTTACACTCATTTGCACACAGAGGCCAATTTTTTGCTCCGATTTAGTTGAAATTTTGCACAGGGAGTAGAATTAGCATTGTAGCTATGCGTGCCAAATTTGGTTGAAATCGGTTCAGATTTAGATATAGCTCCCATATATATGTTTTTCTGATTTCGACAAAAATGGTATAAATACCAACATTTTCCTTGTAAAATCGCCACTGCTTAGTCGAAATGTTGTAAAAATGACTCTAATTTTCCTAAACTTCTAATACATATATATCGAGCGATAAATCATAAATAAACTTTTTCGAAGTTTCCTTAAAATTGCTTCAGATTTAAACGTTTCCCATATTTTTTTACTAACATTGTGTTCCACCCTAGTGCATTAGCCGACTTAAATTTTGAGTCTATAGATTTTGTAGAAGTCAATCAAATTCTTCCAGATCGAGTGATATTTAAATTTATGTATTTGGGACACACCTTTATATATAGCCCGCAACACATTTGACGGATGTGATATGGTATCGAAAATTTAGATGTACAAAATGGTGCAGGGTATAATATAGTCGGCCCCGCCCGACTTTAGACTTTCCTTATTGGTTTTTTACTAACATTGTGTTCCACCCTAGTGCATTAGCCGACTTAAATTTTGAGTCTATAGATTTTGTAGAAGTCAATCAAATTCTTCCAGATCGAGTGATATTTAAATTTATGTATTTGGGACAAACCTTTATATATAGCCCCCAACACATTTGACGGATGTGATATGGTATCGAAAATTTAGATGTACAAAATGGTGCAGGGTATAATATAGTCGGCCCCGCCCGACTTTAGACTTTCCTTACTGTTTTTTTTTTTATTTTTGTATCCAAAAACCTAAAATAAATTGTTAATCGACTTAAACCTTAGTGCTGTCATATATAAGATTTAATGTTGTACTAAGGATCACCAAAATACGAATAAATAAATAAATAAATAAAATAAATAAAGAAATGTTTAGCACATTATTTTTAGGTCCAAGCATAACATATAATATTCATTAACTATCATGTTTGCGACATATATGTTAATATGTTGTGTGGGACATAACATTCTTGTAAAAATAATAAGTGCCTATAAACATAACATACACAGAAAAAAATTTCACGACAATTTTTCCAATTAAAGTCTTAATTGAGTTTAAAAACATATTCAATTAAAAATGCACACTGAAAAAAATATTGTCGTGAGGTCAATGATTTCATGTCTTTAAAATATGAATTTAAATTTTGTTTAGCATAGAAGACATATTTCTCTAATACAAAGTTTTTTTCCTTGTCCAAAAGTCGATAAACTTTTCAATGAAGTCGTAACAGGTTGGATAATAAGTCCCCGATCTAACAAAGAAAAAATCATTTTTTTTTTTTTGTCAAAATTCGTTTTTATTATTCAACATAGTTCCATTCAAGAGCGATACAACGATTATAACGACCTTCCAATTTTTTGATACCATTTTGGTAGTACTCCTTCGGTTTTGCCTCAAAATAGGCCTCAGTTTCGGCGATCAACTCTTCATTGCAGCCAAATTTTTTCCCTGCGAGCATGCTTTTGAGGTCTGAGAACAAGAAAAAGTCGCTGAGGGCCAGATCTGGAGAATACGGTGGGTGGGGAAGCAATTCGAAGCGCAATCCACGAATTTTTGCCATCGTTCTCAATGACTTGTGGCACGGTGCGTTGTCTTGGTGGAACAACACTTTTTTCTTCTTCATATGGGGCCGTTTTACCGCGATTTCGACCTTCAAACGCTCCAATAACGCCATATAATAGTCACTGTTGATGGTTTTTCCCTTCTCAAGATAATCGATAAAAATTATTCCATGCGCATCCCAAACAACAGAGGCCATTACTTTGCCAGCGGACTTTTGAGTCTTTCCACGCTTCGGAGACGGTTCACCGGTGGCTGTCCACTCAGCCGACTGTCGATTGGACTCAGGAGTGTAGTGATGGAGCCATGTTTCATCCATTGTCACATATCGACGGAAAAACTCCGGTGTATTACGAGTTAGCAGCTGCAAACACCGCTCAGATTCATCAACACGTTGTTGTTTTTGGTCAAATGTGAGCTCGCGCACCACCCATTTTGAACAGAGCTTCCGCATATCCAAATATTGATGAATGATATGACCAACACGTTCCTTTGATATCTTTAAGGCCTCTGCTATCTCGATCAACTTAATTTTACGGTCATTCAAAATCATTTTGTGGACTTTTATGATGTTTTCGTCGGTAACCACCTCTTTCGGGCGTCCACTGCGTTCACCGTCCTCCGTGCTCATTTCACCACACTTGAATTTTGCATACCAAGTTTTTGCTTCCACCCTATTTTTTCCCTTCAGAAAGCAGTATTTTATCAAAACACGAAATTCCTTTTTTCCATTTTTTTCACAATAACAAAAGTTGCTTCACAAAAGACGCTCTATCTCACAAACTAACTGATTTACAGACATCAAATTTTGACACAAATCATTTTAAGGTTGGTACTTTATAAAAATAATATGCATTTAATACTAGCGACGCCATCTATGAGTCAGACCGGGGACTTATCAGCCAACCTGTTATTGCCCTTATAATTAAGTGATTTCACTTAAAACTGGGTATCATAACATGAAAGAAAAAATGTTTGGGCTAAGATCAACTTGACTTTAATAATTCAGAAAAATTCTTTAGATTTAATGATATTGTCTTTAAATTTGTTGTCTTTATGCATCTTGACTACGAAGCAAAAAATCGTTCAAATATAGGACATTTCAACACTTTATTTTAAAGGCGTTTTTTACTTGAAACATAGCATAATTTCTACTGGAAGCCAAGTCTTAATTTGGACAATACAGTTGTCGTTAACTCATTATACCCTTCACCGCTACTGTGGTACAGGGTATAATAAGTTTGTGCATTTGTATGTAACGCCAAGAAATATTGGTCATAGACCCATCTTTTAGTATACCGATCGGCTTAGAATTAAATTCTGAGTCGATTTAGCGATGTCCGTCTGTATGTCTGTCTGTCCGTTCGTCTGTCTGTATATGTAATTTTGTGCACAAAGTATAGCTCGCAATTTAAGTCCGATCGTCTTCAAATTTGGCATAGGGCCGTTTCTTGGGACAGGGACAATCGCTATTGGTTTTGGAAAAAATCGGTTCAGATTTAGATATAGCTGCCATATATATTTATCCCCGATGTGGTCATAGTTAGCGTGTTTATCAACCGATTTTCTTGAAATACCGTACATCCAAATATTTTATGAATCTCGAAAATCTTGCAAAATATCAGCCAAATCGGTTCAGATTTAGATATAGCTCCCATATATATATTTCGTCCGATTTAGACTCATATGACCACAGAGGCCAAAGTTTACCACCGATCTTCGTGAAATTTTGTACAGAGGGTAGAATTGACATTCTAGTAATGTTTGGTAAATTTGATTGCAATCGGTTCAAATTTAGATATAGCTCCCATATATATCTTTCGTCCGATTTGAACTTATATGGCCACAAAAGCCAGAGTTTTGCCGTGATTTGCTTCAAATTTTGCACAAGGGGTACGTTTAATAGTATTGTTAAGTGTGTCAAATTTTGTTAAAATTGGTTCAGATTTAGATATAGCTCACATATATATCTTTCGCCCGATTTGGGCTTATATGATCTCAAAAGCCAGAGTTTTGCCCAGACTTACTTCAAATTTTGCACAAGCGGTACTTTTAACGATACTATTGTATGTGCCAAATATGGTCAAAATCGATTCAGATTTATATATAGCTCCCATATATATCTTTCGTCCGATTTGAACTTATATGACCAGGGGGGCCAAAGTTATACTCCCATTTACATGAAATTCCGCATAGATAGCAGAATTATTATTCTAACTCCAGAGTTGGGGAAATATGGTAGACTGTTACACATTTTAGACCCATTTTCAATGGAAGTTTCCTCCAATTAACTGGATAGCGTTAGCCGATTTAAATTTTAATTCTAGAGATTTTGTAGAAGTAAAAAAATTGTCTCCTTTATATAGCTTCCAGCAAATGTGAAGTAGTTGAGATGGTAACACAAATTTTGGCCTACATAGGGGTGAAGGGTATAATATAGTCGGCCCCGCCCGACTTTAGACTTTACTTACTTGTTTTTAAAGGACTTTGATAGCATATGAAGAAACAAGTATATACGGCCGTAAGTTCGGCCAGGCCGAATCTTATGTACCTTCCACCATGGATTGCATAGAAACTTGTACTAAAGACTGTCATCCACAATCGAATTACGTGGGTTGTGGTATCTTAAAACTTCTTGACATCGTTTTCTAAATTGTGAGTTAGTCCATACGTGGTAGAGAGCCAGAATTGAAATATGGGGGTCGCATATATGGGGGCTATATACAATGGACTAGTTTTTGTGTGATTGGGGATCGATTTATCTGAGGGCTATATATAACTATAGACCGATATGGACCTAGTTAGGCATGGTTGTTAACGGCCACATAATAGCATAATGTACCAAATTTCAACTGACTCGGATGAAATTTACTCCTCCAAGAGGCTCCAAAACCAAATCTCGGGATCGGCTTATATGGGGGCTATATATGATTATGGACTGATATGGATCACTTTTGGCATGGTTGTTAAATATCATATACTACCATCACATACCAAATTTCAAGCAGATCGGATGAATTTTGCTTCTCCAAAAGGCACCGGAGGTCAAATCTGGGGATCGGCTTATATAGGGGCTATATATAATTATGGACTGATATGAACCAATTCCTGCACCCAAAAAAAGTGAACCCACCGTGGAAGAAAATGTAGGTTTAGTTTAGACAAGTAAGGAAAGTCTAAAGTCGGGCGGGACCGACTATATTATACCCTGCACCACTTTGTAGATCTACATTTTCGATACCATATCACATCCGTCAAATGTGTTGGGTGCTATATATAAAGGTTTGTCCCAAATACATACATTTAAATATCACTCGATCTGGAAGAATTTGATAGACTTCTACAAAATCTATAAAAAATATGGGAAACGTTTAAATCTGAAGCAATTTTAAGGAAACTTCGAAAAAGTTTATTTATGATTTATCGCTCGATATATATGTATTATAAGTTTAGGAAAATTAGAGTAACTTTTACAACTTTTCGACTAAGCAGTGGCGATTTTACAAGGAAAATGTTGGTATTTTGACCATTTTTGTCGAAATCAGAAAAACATATATATGGGAGCTATATCTAAATCTGAACCGATTTCAAATTTGGCACGCATAGCAACAATGCTACTTCTACTCCCTGTGCAAAATTTCAACTAAATCGGAGTTAAAAATTGGCCTCTGTGGTCATATGAATGTAAATCGGGCGAAAGCTATATATGGGAGATATATCTAAATCTGAACCGATTTCAACCAAATTTGGCACGCAAAGCTACAATGCTAATTCTACTCCCTGTGCAAAATTTCAACTAAATCGGAGCAAAAAATTGGCCTCTGTGGTCATATGAGTGTAAATCGGCCGAAAGCTATATATGGGAGCTATATCTAAATCTGAACCGATTTCAACCAAATTTGGCACGCATAGCTACAATGCTAATTCTACTCCTTGTGCAAAATTTCAACCAAATTGGGGTAAAACGCTGGCTTCTGGAACTGTATTAGTCCATATTGGGTGAAAGATATATATGGGAGCTATATCTAAATTTGAACCGATTTCAATAAAATTTGGCACACTTGACTATAGAACTAATTGTTCTTCTTGTGCAAAATTTTAAGCAAACTAGGGTAAAACTCTGGCTTCTGGGGCCATATAAGTCCATATCGGGCGAAATATATGGCGAGCTATATCTAAATCTAAACCGATTTCTTCCAAAATCAATGGGGATCTATTCTGAGCCAAAACACATACGTGTGCCAAATTTTAAGTCGATTGGACTAAAACCGCGACCTAGACTTTGATTACAAAAATGTGTTCACGGACAGACGGACATCGCTATATCGACTCAAGAGCCCACCCAGAGCATTTTTGCCAAAGACACCATGTGTCTATCTCGTCTCCTTCTGGGTGTTGCAAACATATGCACTAACTTATAATACCCTGTTCCACAGTGTGGAGCAGGGTATAAATATGGGAAACATTTAAATCTGAAGCAATTTTAAGGAAACTTCGCAAAAGTTTATTTATGAGTTATCGCTCGATATATATGCATTAGAAGTTTAGGAAAATTAGAGTCATTTTTACAACTTTTCGACTAAGCAGTGGCGATTTAACAAGGAAAATGTTGGTATTTTGACCATTTTTGTCGAAATCAGAAAAACATATATATGGGAGCTATATCTAAATCTGAACCGATTTCAACCAAATTTGGCACGCATAGCATCAATGCTAATTCTACTCCCTGTGCAAAATTTCAACTAAATCGGAGCAAAAAATTAGCCTCTGTGGTCATATGAGTGTAAATCGGGCGAAAGCTATATATGGGAGCTATATCTAAATCTGAACCGATTTCAACCAAATTTGGCACACATAGCTACAATGCTCATTCTACTCCCTGTGCAAAATTTCAATTAAATCGGAGTAAAAGTTTAGCCTCTGTGGTCATATGAGTGTAAATCGGGCGAAAGCTATATATGGGAGCTATATCTAAATCTGAACCGATTTCCACCAAATTTGACACGCATAGCTATAATGCTAATTCTACTCCCTGTGCAAAATTTCAACTAAATCGGAGCAAAAAATTGGCCTCTGCGGACAAAGGAGTGTAAATCGGGCGAAAGCTATATATGGGAGCTATATCTAAATCTGAACCGATTTGGATGATATTTTGCAAGTTTTTCGAGACTCATAAAATATTGGGATGTACGGAATTTGAGGAAGATCGGTTGATATACACGCCAATTATGACCAGATCGGTGAAAAATATATATGGCAGCTATATCTAAATCTGAACCGATTATTTTCCAAAATCAATAGGGATCGTCTTTGAGCCGAAACAGGACCCTGTACCAAATTTTAGGACAATCGGACTAAAACTGCGAGCTGTACTTTGCACACAAAAATACACCAACAGACAGACGGACATCGCTAAATCGACTCAGAATTTAATTCTAGAACGATCCGTATACTAAAAGGTTGGTCTATGATTACTCCTTCTTGGCGTTACATGCAAATGCACAAACTTATTATACCCTGTACCACAGTAGTAGTGAAGGGTATAAAAATTGGCCTCTGTGGTCATATGAGTGTAAATCGGGCGAAAGCTATATATGGGAGATATATCCAAATATGAACCGATTTCAACCAAATTTAGCACGCATGGCTACAATGCTAATTCTACTTCCTGCGCAAAATGTCAACTAAATCGGAGTTAAAAATTTGCCTCCGTGGGCAAATGAGTGTAAATCGGGCGAAAGCTATATATGGGAGCTATATCTAAATCTTAACCGATTTGTCTGATATTTTGCAAGTTTTTCGAGACTCATAAAATATTCGGATACACGCCAATTATGACCAGATCGGTAAAAAATATATATGGCAGCTATCTCTAAATCTGAACCGATTTTTTCCAAGATCAATAGGGATCGTCTTTGAGCCGAAACAACGAAATTTGGCACACTTATCGATACTATTAAACGTACTCCATGTGACAAATGTGAAGCAATTCAGGGCAATACTCTGGCTTTTGAGGCCATATAAGTCCAAATCGGACGAAAGATATATATGGGGGCTATATCTCAGAATTTAATTCTAAGACGATCGGTATACTAAATGATGGGTCTCAGACGTTTCCTTCTTGGTGTTACATACAAATGCACAAACTTATTATACCCTGTACCACAGTAGTGGTGAAGGGTATAAGTATGGGAAATATGAACCGAGAGAAATTTTAATGCAATTATACAAAAGAGCATTTATGATTTACCAGGCGATACTTATGTATGCGAGATATATAAAATTTTTGCTACTTAGCAGTGGCGATTTAACAAGGCTATTGGTTAGATTTTGCCGAGATATATGGTCAAGTGTTGGTTGTGATATATTATTTGTTCAAGTCAGGCGACTTGGAGCCTTATTTAAAACTCAACCGTTCTGTGGAAAGTCTGGCATTACAGTGTATAGGATATGACTAAGATATGGGGAAATCATCACAGAATTTTGTGTAAAGTGTGGCAATTTGGCCATATTTGTATAAACTGGAAGAATGAATATATGGAGGCTTTATCTAATTCTGAACCAAATTAGATCAAACTTGACACACTTAAATATCATATTAAATATATTCTCCGTGGAAACTATGCAGTCAATTGGAGGAAAATTCCATTGAAAATGGGTCTAAAATATGAAATAGTCTACCATATTTTCCAAATTCTGGTGTACATATATATGGGAGCTATATATAATCTGTAGCGATTTCGACTAAATTTGACATGCATAGTTAGAATAATAATTCTGCTATCTCTGCAAAATTCACATAAATGGGAGTATAACTCTGGCCCCCGTGGTCATTTAAGTGTAAATCGGGCAAAAAATAAATATGGGAGCTATATCTAAATCTGAACCGATATCAACCAAATTTGGCACACTTATCGAAACTGTTAAACGTACTCCTTTGCAAAAGTTGAAACAAGTCATGGCTTTTGAGGCCATATAAGTCCAAATCGGGCGAATGATATATATGGGAGCTATATCTAAATCTGAACCGATTTCAACCGAATTTGGTACACTTACCGATATTGTTAAACATACTCCTTGTGCAAAATTTGAACTAAATCACGGCAAAACTCTGGCTTTTGAGGTCATATAAGAGAAAATCGGACGAAAGATATATATGGGAGCTATATCTAAATCTGAATCGATTTCAATCAAATTTACCAAGCATAGGAAGAATGCCAATTCTACTCTTTATGCAAAATTTCACGTAAATCGGTAGTAAACTGTGGCCTCTGTGGTCATATGAGTCTAAATCGGACGAAAGATATATATGGGAGCTATATCTAAATCTGAATCGATTTCAATCAAATTTACCAAGCATAGGAAGAATGCCAATTCTACTCTTTATGCAAAATTTCACGAAAAACGGTAGTAAACTTTGGCCTCTTTGGGCATATAAGTCTAAATCGGACGAAAGATATATATGGAAGCTATATCTAAATGTGAACCGATTTGGCTGATATTTTGCAACTTTTTCGAGACTCATAAAATATTCGGTTATACTGAATTTGAAGAACATCGGTTGATAAACACGCCAATTATGACCAGATCGGGCATAAATATATATGGCAGTTATATCTAAATCTGAACCGATTTTTTCAAAAATCAATAGCGATTGTCAATAGCGGACAGATAGACAGACAGACAGACAGACAGACGGACATCTGACTAAATCGACTCAGAATTTAATTCTAAGCCGATCGGTATACTAAAAGATGGGCATAAGCGTAGGAAGGCCTCTGGGGAGGGGGCTTAGACGCCCCCAGAAAAATTTTAGCCCCCCCCAGAATTTGAAAACCTATTTACGATTTTACATTTTTATAAAAATTAAACAAGTATATACTCGTACAACGCACAAAGTTCCACTAAATACTTTCATGAACAATCGAATTACTTGGGTTGTGGTAGAAGTCTGATATTTATGAAATAAAGCTGTGGTGGAACTTATGATTTAGTCGAATAAAAAATAGTAATTGATATTAAAACTATTCTTTCATAAATGAATATCTTAATAACGCTGCAAAAAAGCGTCGCCAAAAAAGAAGTGAAAATGTTCTTTTTGGGTCTGGAAGTGGTACAAAATTGGCGGAGAAGCGATGAATGTAATATGAACTTGTCATATAACGAATGTCCACCGTTTCAACAGCCGTTGCAATGAATTTGCACCACTTCTTAAGGTGTGATCAGAATTCAGTGTTTTGAATGTGAATTAAACATTTTGTGATATTTGCCCAAATAAATAATTTGTATACTTTTTTATGAATTTTAATGCGTTCTAACGCTTGTTTGAAACGTTTTCACTCGAATATTTTCAAATATTATCGATTTTTCTATAATGGATTTAGCATTTTTGTGGCAAAATTTGAATAATTTGTACCATTTTATTTTTTCTTACTCTTTTTTAAACTATTTGAAAAAAGAAAACAAAAAATTACGCATTAAAATATAAAAAAATGAAGTAAAAAAACTGCCTGTGTAGTTAGATAGTTAAAATAGTTAACTTCTTTGATGGACATTTTTGGAAGTGCTTTTAAAGTTGTGCCTTTAGAACAACTCCCAATTTTTTGCTGGGAAGTGTGGAACTACCCTACGGGAAACGGATCAACCACAGAACTGGTACAGGACTAGTCCCTGGTGTGTATGGACCAGTCCCAGTTCTGATCAAAACGTATGGAAGGGACCGTCCACTTTAACATGGGTTTGTCATTGACGGAGTAAACTTACATTTTAGGACGCGTCTTGGACTCATCACAAAGGACACGTTCTGGGACAATTTAGCAGGAGTAACCCATAAACAGGTCCTCAGGAACCAGTCTCGGACAAACTCTTAGAAATCTCTTTCAATTTGGGCTCCTAATCGAACCCGAAATGAAAAAAAAATTTTTTGAAATATGTCGAACAAAAGTTTATTCTGATAATTTTATTTCACTAAATGTGAAAATTGCAACTAACTGGAGCACAGGTACCAGTTCTGTGATAGGTCCGTCAGTGGCAATTTGCACCAATTTCCCGTAGGGTACTTTTAGTTGCTTTATTATAAATTGATTGTCGAGTTATTTTGATGTCTATTTTTTTATTCAATTTTATGAAATAAAACATTAGTTGAACCTATAAGTTCGGTCTATAAAGTTTTAGCTAGGGGGGCTGTAGCCCCCCCTAGGAAAATTGTCTAGCTACGCTAATGAAGATGGGTCTATGACCACTATTACATATAGATGCACACATTTATTATACCCTGTACCACAGAAGTGGTGAAGGGTATACAAATTGTGAATTTTTGAAAATATTTGAGGTCATGAGTTAAATTCCATTAAAAATTATAAAAAATTATTTATTTGCCAAAATATCACAGAATTTTTTATTTTACATTCAAAACATTGAATTCGGATCATACCTAAAGAAGTGATGCAAATTCAGTGCACCGGCTGTTGAAATGGAGGACTTCCGTCCTATGATAAGCCCATGTTAAATTCATCGCTTCTGCGTCAATTTGGCACCACTTCCGGATCCAAAAAGAACATTTTCATTACTTTTTTGGCGACGCGTAATTTGTCAAAATTTTATTTCTATAGAAAATTTTGCCAAAATTTCATTGCTGTAGATAATTTGCCAAATTTTATTTTCATAGAAAGTTTTGTCAACATTTTATTTCTATAGAATGTTTTGTCAAAATTTCATTTCTATAAAAAATTTTGTCAAAATTTTATTTCTAGAGAAATTTTTCTCAAAATTTTATTTCTAGAGAAATTTTTCTCAAAATTTTTTTTCTATAGAAAATTTTCTCAAAATTGTATTTCTTTAGAAAATTTTCTCATTTCTATAGAAATTTTTCTCAAAACTATTTTGCAAAATCTACCAAACCATCAAAAATCCTACCAATCTATCAAACAGTAAAAAGTCTAAAATTTTTGGTAGTATGTACCAACTGCGGCAACCTTAGTCTGGATTCGTATGAAAGGCGATATTCTCATACGATTTTCGTGAACGCTTTCGTGGATATTTAAGATTCCTACTAGAAATTAAACAAACAAATTTCCTAAACTATAATGCTAAAATTTCAATTTTAACTTCAGAAATCATACACTCAACAAAAAGTGAACTCACTATTTCACTAAAGCCAATTTAACTATATTTTAGTTCATGAACTTATTATATTTGGTGAAAGTTTCATTTACTCTAATAATTTTTTGCGTACGTTAGTTAAATGAACTAAAAGACGGGAAAAAATTATACTCAAGTTAAGGATAGAGATTTACTAAATTCGTATTTGTCATAAAATAGTTCATTATTTCTTCAAATTTGTACATTTTACTACAAAATCGTCCATCATGAACTTCGTATGTCACAAAAGACATTCTTGCAATTTTGAACTCCAATTTTTTCCTTCAAACTACAAAATTTTCTTTAAAAAGGGGAAAAAATTATCTATGTCTAACAAATTTTCTTGAATTTGTCGAAAAATATTTACTTATTTTTTTGATATCGGCGCGATGCCAGCGCTTGTAATACAGTTTAGTTAAAAATTTTTAAAAATATTCAAAATTTTCTAAAATTAATCAAAAGTTTTCTTCCTGGTGGGTTCACTGTTTTTTCAGTGTAGCATTTGCACCAATAGTCTTGAGAGACATTTTCCATCAAATTGACTCAAAATTCTAATGCGATATTAAATTTTTGCCCATAAGGTATCTACAGTTTTCTACAGACTAGTTGTTAACCGAATTTTAACCATTGTTTATCCGCAGCAAAAGTAGTCATATTATGTAACATGTATGACAATCCATTACGTGGAAATGTTTTAAAAGGAAAATATTGTATGTTTTCTTTTGTGATGACCGTATATATTTGTTTAATATGTATTCGATTCGTTTGGTTTACTTTGTCCCAATACCTGTAATTTTTTATTTAAAGTTCATATTTTCATTTTTTTTTAGTGGTCCTCCGAATGAATATTTTATTTCCAATCCTTTCCTTCGTATATTTTCCATTATATTTGTGCGATGGAGCTTATTCTGATTTAAATTTTCCTGCAACGCAATAATTCTCCAAATGTTATTCATTCAACATTAATTTTTGCAGCATCATTGATTTTTGTCGTAGGGTATGTCCAATTAGTTGGATGTTCTTTTCGTATCTGATTTTTCTCAAAAATGGTATATCCGGCATGGTGTTCGCATCCCATATACAAAGGGTGATTTTTTAAGATTTTTGTAGAAAAATTTAAAATAACACATATAAAGAGAGAAGTTCACCACTGTGGTATCACAATGGACTGAATAGTCTAAGTGAGCCTGATACATCGGGCTGCCACACAACCTAACCTAACCTAACCTAACACATATAAAATTCAGAAAAATACATAAAATCTTTGTTTGAATCGTAAGTAGGGTTCATATTGTTACGTTTTTATATTTAGGCGTTTTCAATTACCCGACAATTAAAACACAGTTCTTTTAAATAACGACAATCTACAATTTATTTACTATGACTTCACACCTTACAATTCGTTCACACTGAAGTTATTCGTTTGACGCTTTAATTAAGACTGACTCGTTAGCAGCATGCGAGCGCTTTTATATATGACGGTGTGGCAATACGAGAACATTCTGGTAGCACTACAATATTCTGGCAACGCCAGAACATTCTTAGACAATGCTAGAAGGATCTACGACCATTAAGTAATTCGTCTGGTGGCTGCCAAACACATACACACTCACATAGATATATGCTCGCATTACTACAACAACAATGACAATAGACAATGAGATGAAATGAGAAAGCAAAATAACAAAGCAAAGGGGTTGTTATTCTATGAGAGAGTAAGAACTAACATTTCGGTAAGCAAACAAAAGAACATAAAAGAAATTCAGGAAAATACTAGAAAATGAATAGATGATTCCAACAAGTGATAGCGAAATTTTATCGTTACAATTTTAAATTTTAAATTAACGGAAACTAATTTAAATAAACTTATATCTATAATTATCAAATTCGTAACACTGCCTCCCGCTTAAGCCTGTTCGTCCCGAACAGGCACAGAACCTGTTCCGTAAGGAGCCAATCGTTCCAGATGTACAACTTTCATCTTTGATCTAGGGCTGTCGTCCTTCTGAATCCGGTATACAACATCATTGATCTTCTTGATGACTTTGTATGGGCCTTCCCACTGTGTTTGCAGTTTAGGACACAATCCTTTCTTTCGTTGCGGGTTAAATAGCAGAACCAATTCTTCTTCTTGGAAGCCCTCAGTATTTACAGCACGATCGTATCTCGCCTTCATTCTGTTGCTGACCATTTTTATTTTGTTGCGCACTGATTCGTGAACTTCACCGAAAGTGTTTGGAATGTCGTTTCTGTTTTCTTCCATGGCGAGCTCATTAGGTTTAGCGCCGAATATCAGATCTCCAGGCAACTTCAACTCAGTTCCGAATAGAATATTGGCCGGTGTTCGAGAGGTGGAATCATGAATGGCAGATCTATAGGACAGCAAAAACTTTGGTATATGCTCGTCCCAGTCCCTCTGGCCGTTGTCCACTACTTTTCGAAGATGTTCCTCCAGAGTGCGATTAAACCTTTCTACCATGCCATCGGATTGTGGATGTAATGGTGTAGTCCTCGTTTTCTTGATACCAAGGGATTCACACATCTCTTTGAATATGGCCGATTCAAAATTTCTTCCCTGGTCTGAGTGAATCTCGGACGGCACACCGTAGCGACATATCCAGTTTTTGTTGACAACATCCACAATCGTGTTTGCCTCTTGGTTTGGAATTGCATACACCTCCGGCCATTTGCTGAAGTAATCCATGCCCACAAGGACATAACGGTTTCCAGAATCACTTACTGGGAAAGGGCCTGCCACGTCCATTGCTATTCTTTCAAACGGGGCTCCTGGTCTATACTCTTGCATAGGACCTCGACTTTTCCTTGTTGGACCTTTCGCCTTCATGCACTTCTCGCAATTGGCTACCCATTCAGCAATTGATTTCTGGCATCCAACCCAGTAGAATCGTTGCTTCACTTTCTCGGCTGTTTTGGTTATTCCCAGATGACCTCCACTGGGACCATTATGGAACTCCGCCAAAACGTCTCTTATTTTGGAATCTGGAACGATGATCAAATTTCGGCTGCTCTTGCCATCTTCGCTTTCCCATTTACGTTGTAGGGATCCATTGACTAGAACTAAACTATCCCATTGAGCCCAGTATGATTTCAAAAGTGGACTTTCGGCTGCGATGTCTTTCTTACTGGGCTTCTTGTTCTCTTCCTTTGCCGAAATAATTTTGTCCAAAATGGGATCTTTACGCTGTTCTGTTGGCCAGTCCACTCCAGATTCGATGTGTAACAGCCGAATATCAACAATCTCCTCCTTGTGTTCAGCTTTCGAGCAGTGCTTGCATTCTATACTGCAAGGTCGACGTGACAAGGCGTCAGCGTTACCGTGTTTTCCACCTTTTCTATGCTCGATACTGAAATCATAGCTTTGGAGCCTCTCGATCCAACGTGCCAGTTGAGCTTCCGGATTCTTGAATTGGAGCAACCATCGTAGAGCTGAGTGATCAGTCCTGAGCAAGAAGTGTTGTCCATACAAATATTTATGATAATGTTTTACACTCTCTATGACGGCTAGCAGCTCTCGTCGCGTTACACAGTAGTTCTTTTCGGGCTTGGACAACGTTCGGCTGAAATATCCGATGACCTTCTCCTTGCCGTCTATCTGTTGGGATAGCACACCTCCAATACCATGCGCGCTAGCATCTGTATCCAAAACAAATTTTTCGCCCGGAATAGGATACGCTAGAACAGGAGCTGAACATAAAAGTTCTTTTAAATGTTGGAATGAATCCTCCTGTTCGTCGCTCCACTGGAACTTCTGACCTTTTTGCGTCAATTTATGGAGACTAGCGGCGATGCTGGCGAAGTTTGGGACGAATCGTCGGTAATATGTACATAACCCAAGGAAACTTCTTAATTCGTGGAGATTTCGTGGTCGTGGCCAATCTCTGACAGCTTGGATTTTGTCTCCATCGGTGGATATGCCCTCTGCAGTCACATGATGACCCAGGTATTTAACTTCCCGCTGGAAAAGGGAGCATTTCTTTGCGTTAAGGCGTAGACCAGCGGCTGACAATTGCTGGATAACGTCTTTCAAGTTCTTAAGGTGCTCGTCAAACGTTTTGCCCATCACTATGATGTCGTCCAAGTATATCAAGCACGACTTCCAGTGCAACCCCTTCAGTACCCGCTCCATCAATCTTTCGAAGGTAGCCGGAGCGTTGCAGAGCCCGAATGGCATTACATTGAATTGCCAGAGACCGCCATTAACGCCAAAAGCCGTCTTTTCCTTGTCTTTCTCGGCGATCTCTACTTGCCAATATCCACTCTGCAAATCAAGCGTAGAAAACCATGTTGTTCCTGCTAGTGTGTCCAACGTGTCATCAATGCGTGGAAGCGGATAACTGTCCTTTTTGGTGACATCATTCAGTTTTCTATAGCCCACGCAGAATCGGGTACTTCCATCTTTCTTTTTGACCAGCACAACTGGGGAACACCAAGGACTTGATGATGGCTCGATCGCTCCACTCTCCGCCATTTCCTTTATGAGCTTTTGAACTTCGTCTCTTTTTGCCAGGGGAACACTTCGTGGTGCCTGTTTTATGGGCCTTTCTTCTGCGGTTTTAATTTCATGTTTCACTACAGATGTTCTTCCTTGATTTCCCTTTTCAGAAGCAAAAGCAGAGGCGTTTTTCCACAACAATTGCCTGGCTTTATTTCTCTCTGATGGCGATAGATGACGTGTCCAAGCCTCGAAATACCCTTCCAGATGTTTTCTCACTGCTCCATGTGTCTTTGATGAGTTGCCTTCCAAATTGACTATTGCCTCGGCTGGTGTACATTTTCCAATATCAGAAAATTTTACAATTTGCTCATGATTGTCAGACAAGTTCAAGACACGAACTGGTATTAGTCTCTCTTCGTTCGTTGTTACCAGGGCATTTGCTATCAAGATGTTGTTGCTTTTGTTTTCTGCTGGTTCAACAACCCACAATTGGCCGACTTCACAATCTCCATTCATAGAAACCCATATAATTGCTTCGGCATTCGGTGGTATAGACTCTGACTGGCTCGTTGTCAAACGTCTGACAGGTGTATTCCCGTCGTATCCCACGTTTACCGTTATTTCGGCATCGCACCATGTCATTACACGACGCTTCATATCCAAATTGAGACCAAAAGCAATCATGAAATCCGCTCCAATTATAACTTCGTCTACTATATCGGCCACAATGAAATCATAAGTAACGGATTTGTTAGCAATAGTTAATTTTACGGTGACCTTTCCATATACGGTTGCGGGTTCCCCTGTAGCCGTGCGTAGCTTGACTCCAATCAGTGGTGTAACTTTTCCTTTTACTAAATCAGATCTAATGATAGACTTTGATGCACCAGTATCCAACGTCAAAGTACGCTTGTCGCCATTAATAACACCCGCAATAGTTAAATTGTTATTTTTCTGTTGAACTATTGCTATGGAGATGGTGGGGCCATCGTCTGTGGGAGCCAGCTCTTGCCCCGCTGAACTAGCTCGATTTAGTTTAAAGGTGACTCACTTGACTGTGGCGTCACCTTCTTATGGCTATTGTTTAATGGAGATGGTGATGTGGACCTTGACCGTTTGCGTCGTGCTTTGCATTCTCGAGCTAGATGTCCAGGCTTATCACAGTTATAGCACTTCATTCTGGATTTTGTTGTTTCCTGCTTCATTTCTTGCATTGCCTGCTTAACGGCCTCTTTCACTGAATCAATCACGGAATTTGATTCGTCATTCTCAGTCTCCACCTTACGTACTTTGTGAACTTGAGGACGTGCTAGTACTCTCGCTGTCTCTTGTGCAAGGGCAAATGTTACAGTTTCCACAAATGTAGCTTTTTGTGACGCATATGTTGCACATTTTATGTCTGGGTCTCGAATGCCATTCACAAAGGTCTCAATTTTGATGCGGTCCACAAGTGGGTGACTCTCTCCTGGGTATGCCAAAAGCACCAACCGCTCAACCTCTTTTGCAAAGTCTTGTAGAGTCTCATTTGACTTCTGGACTCTTCCTCTTAATTCCATTCTGAAGATGTCTTGCTTATGTTCTCCGCCGTACTTACGTTGAAGTGCCGCTATTACTTCATTATAATTATTTCTAGATGCAGCGGGAATGCTTTGTATCACATCAGCGGCGTTGCCCTTTAATGCCAATAGAAGTTCAATTGCTTTGTCATTGTCGTTCCATAAATTTCTAGAAGCAACCATTTCAAATTGGAATTTGAATACATCAAATGAAGTTGAGCCATCGAAAACAGGAGGTTTGGTTTTTGAGCCCTCGATGACGCGCACTGGTCCACCTTTAATTTCCAGCTCTGACATTTTTCTTTCAATGTGTAGAAACTTCTCATCATGAACCATAATTTTCTCATCCACAGAAATAATCTTCTTATCCAGCTCCCCAATTTGGCTTTCGATATGGTCCACACGTTTTCCCATGCCTTCAGCAATTTGTTGAAGATTCTCATGTAGAATTCTAGAATTTTCGTCCATTTTTTTTTTGAATTTTCGTCGAATTTTTCTTCCAATTTTCTAGAATTAGCTTCCATCATTTTTCTAGAATTCTCTTGCATTTTTAGAGAATTTTCTTCCATCATTTTGCTCAAAATATTGACCATCGATGTGTAATCAACAACATTAGAAGCTACAGATGGAGTTTCCAAGGCGCTGGCTACTACTGATTCGTCAAGATCTTCCTTATAATCGAACTCATGTGTTTCGATATCAATACTGCGCCGCTCGAACTCTTCCAGTAGTCGCTTTTGTAATTGAGCCTTGTTTCCTGTTGTCGGCAGCTCCAGTTTGCTCAATTCCTTTTTTAAGTCTTCCACACGAAGCTCATTAAACTTCATTGTAGATTTTTTTCCGTTATTTCACTTCCGACACCAATTGTTACGTTTTTATATTTAGGCGTTTTCAATTACCCGACAATTAAAACACAGTTCTTTTAAATAACGACAATCTACAATTTATTTACTATGACTTCACACCTTACAATTCGTTCACACTGAAGTTATTCGTTTGACGCTTTAATTAAGACTGACTCGTTAGCAGCATGCGAGCGCTTTTATATATGACGGTGTGGCAATACGAGAACATTCTGGTAGCACTACAATATTCTGGCAACGCCAGAACATTCTTAGACAATGCTAGAAGGATCTACGACCATTAAGTAATTCGTCTGGTGGCTGCCAAACACATACACACTCACATAGATATATGCTCGCATTACTACAACAACAATGACAATAGACAATGAGATGAAATGAGAAAGCAAAATAACAAAGCAAAGGGGTTGTTATTCTATGAGAGAGTAAGAACTAACATTTCGGTAAGCAAACAAAAGAACATAAAAGAAATTCAGGAAAATACTAGAAAATGAATAGATGATTCCAACAAGTGATAGCGAAATTTTATCGTTACAATTTTAAATTTTAAATTAACGGAAACTAATTTAAATAAACTTATATCTATAATTATCAAATTCGTAACAATATAATTTCATGTTTAAAGATTATTGCATGCAAATATTGACAGAGACTGCGCCTCAAATGGTTCATCCTCTTAGTCCAATTTTCCGCCGCTATCTCACAAATAAATGTTTCAATGTTGTCTTCCAATGCACCTGTATATAAATGAGCTTTAACATAACACCACCAAAAATTGTCCAAAGGCGTTGAATCGCACTATCTAGGTGGTCAATTGAGCGGTCCCGAACGTAAAATAAAATGTTCATCGAACTCGCCTCTCAATAATTCCATTGTTACACGTGCTATGTGGCATCTGGCACCGTCTTGTTGAACCACATGACATGCAGGTCAAACTCGTTCATTTTGGGGGGAAAATACAGTTAGGTTACGAATTGCATCATCCTTGAGGAAGTAAACCGCTTTGTCTGAATGTATTGGTAAACCGCTTTGTCTGAATGTATTGGTAGTTTTTCAATCCAAAATCGACAATTCTGCTTATTCACGTACCCATTGAGCCAAAAATGAGCTTAGTCGCTGAAACACAATTTTTCTCGCGATGAACTCTTTTATGGACTAAACTGAAGATGGTTGACAGTGAAACAAAATACGAAACCAGTGTATCCAAAAAGATAATAGCTAAAAAATTACCCTTTATGACAAAGGTAATATCCTTACGTTAATTAATCCACGACTCCTCATTGCTCTCAATATCGCACAGTGCGCTCTATGGCAAAACTGTCATGGTAAAATCTTTAAAAATCTATTCAAATGTGAGTGAATATTGTAGAAATAATCGAAATTCTTGGCTTTCTACCCAATTTTGTTACTTGATTACGTAGAATTCGAGATTTTTATGCGATATACTCGAAATCCGTATTTTTCCCATTATTGTCATTGTTTTACAAACAAAGACCTTTTCATTAAATGAACGAAACATTACGTTCTTTTAAGGAAATTTGTTCTTCATAGCTGTATGTACTTTTATGAAAACTGTTCGTAATTTTATGAAACAGTTTCGTACTTTTTATGATAACTGTGCATACTTTTTGTGAAAAACGTTCGAACTTTTAGAAAACAAAATTATAGTCCAAAGTGCATTTAGTTGTAGTAACAGTTTGAAAAATATTATCACTACTTTACATCTTATGTTTTTGAATGATTTTTAGTTTGGTCGCTTCACTTTTATTCATAGCGCGCTATGACCCAAATGAGAAGTAGCATAGACATGGACTAAACAAACATTGAATAAAAGATTACACTCAAGCACATTATCAAAAACAATTTTATGTCGCGAAGGGAAATTTTACAACTTCAATGAAGTTTTTTTGTTATTTCAAAGAAAATGTTTTTTTTTTTTACTTTTTGTGAAGAAATTTTAACGCCGAATATTCATAAATTTTTAAAAACTTCGCTAAAAGTAAGATCTTTTTGCGAAGAAAAGTTAATGTAGAATAACAGGTTGGTTGATAAGTCCCCGGTCTAACAAAGAAAAACATATTTTTTGTCAAAATTTGTTTTTATTATTCAACATAGTTCCCTTCAAGAGCGATACAACGATTATAACGACCTTCCAATTTTTTGATACCATTTTGGTAGTACTCCTTCGGTTTTGCCTCAAAATAGGCCTCAGTTTCGGCGATCACCTCTTAATTGCAGCCAAATTCTTTCCCTGCGAGCATCCTTTTGAGGTCTGAGAACAAGAAACAGTCGTTGGGGGCCAGATCTGGAGAATACGGTGGGTGGGGAAGCAATTCGAAGCTCAATCCCCCCTCACCATCCCCCCCCCACCACCTTGAATACGGCCTTGCTTCCGCATATCCAAATATTGATAAATGATATGACCAACACCGTCCTTTGATATCTTTAAGGCCTCTGCTATCTCGATCAACTTCATTTTACGGTCATTCAAAATCATTTTGTGGATTTTTTTGATGTTTCGTCGGTAACCACCTCTTTCGGGCGTCCACTGCGTTTACCGTCCTCCGTGCTCATTTCTCCACGCTTGAATTTGCATACCAATCAATTATTGTTGATTTCCCTGGGCCAGAGTCCGGAAACTCATTATCAAGCCAAGTTTTTGCTTCCACCGTTTTTTTTTCCTTTAGAAAACAGTATTTTATCAAAACACGAAATTCCTTTTTTCCATTTTTTTTCACAATAACAAAAGTTGCTTCACAAAAGACGCTCTATCTCACAAACTAATTGACTTACAGACGTCAAATTTTGACACGAATCATTTGAAGGTTGGTACTATATAAAAATAATATGCATTTAATACTAGCGACGCCATCTATGAGTCAGACCGGGGACTTATCAGCCAACCTGTTATTTCGTAAACGTTTCGTATACTCGTAAAATTTATTAGTTAATGAAGAATGTTTCGCAAAATTAACGATGAGAATTCTTTCGGTGTACCCCCATAAATAAAATGAAAATTTTTGTTCGATTGGGAAATTCAATCCAAAAAACGTTCAATTGACGAGGTGTTACCCATCGCAAGACCAACAATGTAACCAAGTTTGTACTGTAGTCTACGATGCATATGGTTACACTTGCAAATAGCTGTTGAAGACGCTTTTATTCTTCGACCTAAATAATAGCGTTAAAATAGAAAAGAAAACGCATGACGCGTGCATAGTGGTAGCTTTTCAATTTCTTCACCACAGCTGATTAATTTATTAAGTAGAAGCATTTCAATTGTTATTAAATATTTTTAAAATATTTTTAAAATAAAAACAAAATGCAAAAAACAAAATCACTTGCTTAAAAATAGTTGTGAATAACAATCGAAATATATCGGCGAATTTTCTTTTGTTTACAAACCACTTGTTTTTTATTTTGTATCAATGTTGCACATATTTGTTCGTTTTCAAATACAATATAATTTTGTACAATTTATATGCAACATTTTTTTTCCAAACGAAATCACCATTAATATATATATTTTTTATACCCTCCACCATAGGATGGGGGTATACTAACTTTGTCATTCCGTTTGTAACACGTCGAAATATTGCTCTAAGGCCCCATAAAGTATATATATTCTGGGTCGTGGTGAAATTCTGAGTCGACCTGAGCATGTCCGTCCGTCCGTCTGTTGAAATCACGCTAACTTCCGAACGAAACAAGCTATCGACTAAACCTAAACCTAAGCTATCGACTTGAAACTTGGCACAAGTTGTTGTTATTGATGTAGGATGGTATTGCAAATGGGCCATATCACTCCACTTTTACGTATAGCCCCCATATAAACGGACCCCCAAATTTGGCTTGGGGATCATCTAAGAGAAGTAAATTTCATCCGATCCGGCTGAAATTTGGCACATGATGTTAATATATGGTATCTAATAAGCATGCAAACATTGGTCCACATCGGTCCATAATTATATATAGCCCCCATATAAACCGATCCCCAGATTTGGCTTGCGGAGCCTCTAAGAAAAGCAAATTTCATCCGATTCGGCCGATCCCCAGATTTGGCTTGCGGAGCCTCTAAGAAAAGCAAATTTCATCCGATTCGGCTGAAGTTTGCTACATGGTGTCAGCATGTGATCTCCAACAACCATCCAAAAAGTGGTCCACATCGGTCCATAATTATATATAGCCCCCATATAAACCTTGCGGAGCCTCTAAGAGAAGCAAATTTTATCCGATCGGGATTAAATTTGGTACATGGTGTAAGTATATGGTTTCTAACAACTATGCAAAAATTGATCCACATCGGTCAATAATTATATATATCCCCCATATAAACCGATCCCCCTATTTGGGGTGCGGAGCCTCTAGGAGAAGAAAATTTCATCCGATTCGGCTGAAATTTGGTACATGGTGTTAGTATATGGTCTGTAATGACCATGCAAAAATTGGTCCACATCGGTCAATAATTATATATAGCCCCCATATAAACAGATCACCAGATTTGACCTCCGGAGTCTCTTGGAAGACCAAAATTCATCTGATTCAGTTGAAATTTGGTACGTGGTGTTAATATATGGCCTCAAATACCAATGCAAAAATTGGTCGAAATCGGTCCATAATTATATATAGCCCCCATATAAACCGATCCCCAGATTTGACCTCCGGTGCCTTTTGGAGAAGCAAAATTCATCCGATCTGGTTGAAATTTGGTATGTGGTGGTAGTATATGATATTTAACAACCCTGCCAAAAATGCTCCATATCAGGCCATAATCATATATCGCCCCCATATAAACCGATCCCGAGATTTGGTTTTGGAGCCACTTGGAGGAGAAAATTTTATCCGAGTCAGTTGAAATTTGGTACATTGTGCTAGTATATGGCCTTTAACAACCAAGCCTAACTATGTCCATATCGGTTTATATTTATATATAGCCCTCAGATAAATCGATACCCAATCACACAAAAATTGGTCCATATCAAGTTCATAATTGTATATAGTCCCCATATAAGCGACTCCCATATTTCAATTCTGGCTCCCTACGTACCGTGCAAAAGTCCATATCGATTCGTAATTATTTGTGGACTTACCTACACATACCTTTTTTGTCTAATATATACCACTTATGGACTAACTCACAATTTAGAAAACGATGTTAAGAAATTTTAAGATACCACAACCCAAGTAATTCGAATGTGGATGACACTCTTTCGTAGAAGTTTCTACGCAATCCATGGTACATAAGATTCGGCCTGGCCGAACTTACGGCCGTATATACTTAAATTTTAAATTAAATTAATATTAAATTTTTTAAAGAAATAACATTTTGTCAAAATTTTATATCTATACAAAATTGTGTCAAAATTTTATTTCTTTATGAAATTTTGTAAAAAATGTATTTCTCTATTAAATTAATATCAATAGAAAATTTTGTCAAAAATTTATTTCTATAGGAAATTTTGTCAAAATTGTACTTTTACGTATAGAAAATTTTGTCAAAATTTGTTTTCCTTTGTTTTGTTAGTTTTGGTTTCTTCTTCAATCATAACTATTGTTTTGATTTCATCTTAAAACCATACGTTAACTAAACTACAAAAAAAGTATACGTGATATTTTTGTCAAAATTTTTGAAGCCAAAGTCGACTAACTCAAAAACTGTTTTTGAGGAGGTTCGAATGTCATTCACATTGGGTTTAGTGAATTATCCTCATTTATTCTGGTAATTGGTTTATAGTTTCGTTGCATGTCTGAAGGGCTTTGCCTAAATCAATTTGATAAACATACTTTTCCTCTGTTGGTTAACCTACTCTTGTAGTTTAGTCAACGTGTGTTTTTAGGTTGAAATCAAAATAATAATAAAAATTTTATTTCTAGGGAAAATTGAACTACATCTTAGTTGGAAGGGTATATTTTGCAAAATATACCAAAATATCAAGAATTCTACCAGAACAATTTTTATTTTGGTATAGCACCTATATACCAAAATAAAAATTGCTCTATCTGGATGCTCGAGAAATGAAATTGGGAAGTTGGGTTTATATCAAAATCTGGACCGATACAATCCGTTTTGATTTCATCTTCCGTTTTCCAACTTGATCCACTTGCAAACACAAAAGAAAGTATTCTCTAAATTTAAATATGATAGCTCCATTTTTAAAGTCTATAGCCATACCGAAAAAAAGTTTACTTGGAAGATTTTGACCTTCCCTTAAAGAGCTTTGTATTGATTGTGAGCCAACGATTCCGCTTCTTTAAAATAAAGACATTTTTAGTAAGCTATCTAGCTTAAATCCACACTCAAAAAAGTTTACTTGGATCCAAGGATGTTGACTTTCCCCTAAGAATTTTGGTATTGATTCCGAGCCAAAGATGTGGCTTGTTTAAAATAAAGACATTTTTTTGCGACCTATCTGGCTTTAATTCTAGGATCAATAGAACTAAAATCAAGATACAGATCTCATAAACAGAATTTTCATTCTCTTTTCGCAAATGCCGCTTTAAAAATCCAATTTATAACGGATATTTCAAAAAATGTTCTTTTAATTCCAACAAGTATATACAGTAGTAAATTCGGCCGGGCCGAATCTTAAATACCCACCACCATGAATCTAATATAATAGTTTCCTTTGAATCAGTTCAACCATTACGCTTCCCACAGATAAATGTAAAGATTTTACCTATGAAGACTAGATCAGATTCTGAATTTATAAGAACCATTTTTTGTTTGAGTTTTAGAGGAATCATAAATATCTCTTGTAAGTGCAAGGATTGAATTTAAGTGAAAGTGCAAGGATTGATTTGAAATCTAAAATCTGTGAATTTTCATCCCAATTATTTAAATGACTACGAGAAGTAAAATCTTGAAATTTTCTAGCAATTTTCATGATCAGTGCGCCTTCTATACCCTCAATAAGTGAAATCGGTCTATATGGATGCCTTACCCAATGGACCGATAAAACTAAATCAAATACACTTTGTTATGGGTCTAAAATGCCAGTATATTTTCAATTTGTACCAAATCGAATAAAAACTAAAATTTCTAGAAACCCTAGGAGTTAAATCGGAAGTTCGGTGTAATGGGGGCTATACCAAAATATGGAAGGATACACACAGTATTCAGTACATTTAATTGTAGTTCTAGAATCTAGACCCCAAATCGGAGGGCCGGTTTATAAGGGGGCTATATCAAAAACTGTACCGATACTCAATATATTCGGCACACCCCTTTATGGTCCTACAATACCTCTAGATTTCCAATTTCAGGCAAATTGGGTAAAAACTACGGATTCTAGAAACCCAAGAAATAAAATCGGGAGATCGGTCTATATGGGGGCTATATCAAAACATGGACCTGTACGCACCATTTTCGGTACACGTCTTTAGGGTCCTAGAGTTCCTCTAGATTTCAAATTTTAGGTAAATTGAATTAAAACTACGGATTATAGAAGCCTAAGAAGTAAAATCGGGAGATCGGTCTATATAGGGGCTATAACAAAACATGGACCGATGCACCCCATTTCCGGCACACCACTTTATGGTCCTAGAATACTTCTAGATTTCCAATTTAAGGTATATCGGATAGAAAATACACTTTCTAGAGGCCCAAGAAGCAAAATCGGGAAATCGGTCCATATGGGCGCTATAACAAAACATGGAGCGATAGGCACAATTTTTGGTGCACTTTTTGATGGTCCTAAAATACCTTAAAGAAAAGGTGTTTCTTTACTTTAAAGAAATATTTGCCTTAGTTCAAAGACATGCGACTTTAACGGAGGAACGCAAATTTACAAAATTTTTATTCTACATTTAATGAAACAATTTTTTGAAGCAAACTTTATTTTAAAGAAATTTGTCCTTAATATTTTATAAATTGCCCAAAATTTTTTCATTGTAAACTTCATATATTTAAAATTAAAATACAGATCTCATTTATTGAATTTTCATTCCATTTTTGCGATATATCAACAGAGGTATCCATGTACAAGTAAATGTCAGTGTTACGACAAAATCGAAATTATATTTAATAGAGTCTTCAAAGAACCCCATATTTTCTTGATTTAAAAAAAAAAAAACAAGTATATACGGCCGTAAGGCCGAAGCTTATGTACGCTCCATCATGGATTGCGTAGAAACTTCTTCTAAATACTACCATCCGCAATCGAATTAATTAAGTTGTGGTAACGCTTGCCGATGGCAAGGTATCTTAAAACCTCCTAACACCATCTTCTAAATTGTATGTAAGTCCATACGTGCTATATATTAAATCAAAAAAGATCGATCCAATACGTATATAATTCAGTTTGACAAAGTAGACATAAAATTTTGACAAAATTTTCTACAGAAATAAAATTTTAACAAAATTTTCTATAGAAATAAAATTTTCACAAAACTTTCTATAGAAAGAAAATTTTGACAAAAATTTCTACGGAAATAAAGTTTTAACAAAATTTTCTATAGAAATAAACTTTTGACAAAATTTTCTATAGAAATAAAATCTTGGTAGATTATTTTTGGCTCGAGTGGCAACCAAAATTTTCTATAGAAATAAAATTTTGACAAAATTTTCTATAGAAATAAAATTTTGACAATGATGAAAATTTTATTATGAACCGAATAAAAATTTAACAAAATTTTATCTAGAAATAAAATTTTGACAAAATTTTCTATAGAAATAAAATTTTGATAGATTATTTTTGGCTCTAGTGGCAACCATGATTATGAACCGATATGGACCAATTTTTGTGTGATTGGACCAATTTTGGTATGGTTGCTAGAGACCATATACTAACACCACGTTCCTAATTTGAACCGGATCGGATGAATTTTGCTCCTCCAAGAGGCTCCGGAGGTCAAATCTGGAGAACGTTTTATATGGGGGCTATATATAATTATGGACCGATATGGACCAATTCTGCCCGGTTGTTAAAGATCATATACTAACACCATGTTCCAAATTACAACCGGATTGGATGAAATTTGCTTCTCTTGGAGACTTCGCAAGCCAAATCTGGGGATCGGTTTATATGGGGGTTATACATAATTATGAACCGATGTGAACCAATTTTTGCATGGTTGTTAGATACCATATACCAACACCATGTACCAAATTTCAGCCGGATCGGATTAAATTTGCTTCTCTTTGAGGCTCCGCAACCCAAATCTGGGGATCGGTTTATATGGGCGCTATATATAATTATAGACCAATGTGGACCAATTTTTGCACGGTTGTTAGAGATCATATACCAAAACCATGTACCAAATTTCAGGCGGATCGGATGCAATTTGCTTCTCTTTGAGGCTTCGCAAACCAAATCTGGAGATCGGTTTATATGGGGTCTATATATAATTATGGACCGATGTGGACCAATTTTTGCATGGTTGTTAGAGACCATATACCAACATCATGTACCAAATTTCAGACGGATCGGATGAAATTTGCTTCTCTTTGAGGCTCCGCAAGCCAAATCTGGGGATCGGTTTATATGGGGGCTATATATAATTATGGACCGATGTGGACCAATTTTTGCATGGTTGTTAGAGACCATATACCAACACCATATACCAAATTTCAGCCGGATCGGATGAAATATGCTACTCTTTGAGGCTCCGCAAGCCTGGGGATCGGTTTATATGGGGGCTATCTATAATTATGGACCGATGTGAACCCATTTTTGCACGGTTGTTAGAGGCCATATACCAACACCATGTACCAAATTTCAGCCGGATCGGATGAAATTTGCTTCTCTTTTAGGCTCCGCAAGCCAAATCTGGGGATCGGTTTATATGGGGGCTATATATAATTATAGACCGATGTGGACCAATTTTTGCATGATTGTTAGAGACCATATACCAACACCATGTACCAAATTTCAGCCGGATCGGATGAAATATGCTTCTGTTAGAAGCTCCACAAGCCAAATCTGAGGGTCCCTTTATATGGGGGCTATACGTAAAAGTGGACCGATATGGCCCATTTTCAATACCATCCGACCTACATCGATAGCAACTACTTGTGCCAAGTTTCAAGTCGATAGCTTGTTTCGTTCGGAAGTTAGCGTGATTTCAACAGACGGACGGACGGAGGGACGGACGGACATGCTTAGATCGACTCAGAATTTCACCACGACCCAGAATATATATACTTTATGGGGTCTTAGATCAATATTTCGATGTGTTACAAACGGAATGACAAAGTTAATATACCCCCATCCTATGATGGAGGGTATAAAAACTTTAAACCAAAGAACTTTAAAGCCAAGGATCCATATCTCAGTTAACTTTAAGATTATTTATTTAATTTAAAAATATTTTTTCTTTATTATAAGGCAAATTGGCTTTACTTCAAAAACATACGTCTTCACCGTATTCCTAATGCAAAGATTATATACTTTCTTTTAATTAAAATGTCTTTAATTTAAAAAAATATGTCCTTAATTTATGCGTATCCTAAAATGTAGGTTGTTGAATATTTCATATTATAGAATTTCCCTTGATCAAGAATATATATGTAGTTTAACAGGTCGGAGATCGATATGTCAAGGTGTCACAAAGGGAATTGCAAATCTTTTTACATCCCGTCCTACGGTGATGGGTGTGGTAAAGCAATTTGTTTTTTGTATTTTCTTCCACTGTGCCTCTCTGACATATTTTTTGCTCCATTTTTATCCTTCACGTTTCTATATGATACATACTTTTTTTGTAAATTTCCCTTCTCTTTTATTTCGTTGAATATTCTCGTTCATTTGTTTCGGCTGTGGATTTACCATCAATTGTTATTTTTAATCATTGACCATCAATATTATTGCAAGCGATAGCTGTAATAATAACAATGTCTGCTATTTATCATACACGGATAAATAATGGCTATCTTTTCGATTGACAAATGATTTATTTCATTTTGTCATTGTGTTATATTACATTTCCTTAATTTTGTGAAGACCTTTTGTTTAATGTGAAACTGATTTTTATGTCTTTGCAGAGCATTTCTCTATGGATAAACTCGTCAATCAATGTTTCAAGAGAAAAGTGGAAACCAAGGGTAAGAATATATTTTAAATCAACCTTTACATAAATAATTATGGTGTATTTTTCTTTGGATATCAGATTTGATTTGCTATCCCAATAACTAATTTCGCCAGTCACAAAAATTGGTAATTATGAACTAGAAATTACGGCACACCCAAACAAAATTTTTCGTTGATCCAAAGATTTGGCATTCCCCTAACCCTTAAATGAGCACTGTATCTTTTAAGATACAATCAGAAATAAATTATTACGTCTTAAAATGTTGGCGGAATTCTACGAAACTAAAACAAATCTAGAAATTATTACAATATTTATTCGAGCTTATTGGACAGGAAGATTAAGGGAATTGACATCATTAAGTTACTGAAAAGAAAATGCCAGATACCCATCTCGCAAGCCTGACTATACATATATGTTTCAGTGTTGGCCACTACACATTTCCATAGTCTTTAGCGAGATCTGGCCGGGTGAGATGATTCAATTTGGTTCTTTTATGTTAATTTCTTATGAAATTTACATACGAGAATTATTCTTCCCAAATTTAACCATTTTTCACCCGCACTGTGCATCATCTTTTCGTATAACTTTACAAATCTATTTAAAACATCATAACGCAGTTTCAAAAACAAGTAAGTAAAGTCTAAAGTCGGGCGGGACCGACTATATTATTACCAACTCAACTACTTCAAATTTGCTGGGAGCTATAAAAAGGTTTGCATTTCCAGATACAAATATTGATAATGAAGAAAATTTTTTGTATTTCTACAAAATGTCTAGAAATAAAATTTAAATCGGCTAACGCCCTGTGATGAAACGCAATGTTAGTAAAAATTATGGGAAATATGAAGCAAGAGAAATTTTAATGCAAATGTATAAAAGAGCTTTTATGATTTATCAGGCGATACATATGTATTCGAGATATAATTTTAGTAATATTTACAATTTTTGCAACTCATCAGTGGCGATTTTACAAGGATATTGGTTAGATCTCGCCAAGATATGTGGTCAAGTGTGAGTCGTGATATATTATTTGGACAAGTCGGGCGACTTGGAGCCTTATTTAAAACTCAACCATTCTGTGGAAATTCTGGCATTACAGTGTATAGGATATGACTAAGATATGGGGAAATCATCACAGAATTTTGTATAAAATCGGGGAATTTTGGCCATATTTGTATAAAGCGGAAAAACGAATATATGGAGGCTTTATCTAAATCTGAACCAAATTAGATCAAACTTGACACACCTAAATATCATATTAAATATATTCTCTATGGAAACTATCCAGTCAATTGGAGGAAAATCCCATTGAAAATGGGTCTAAAATATGAAAAAGGCTACCATATTTCCCCAACTCTGGTGTACGTATATATGGGAGCTATATATAATCTGAATCGATTTTGACTAATTTTGAACCGCATAGTTAGAATAATAATTCTGCAATTTCTGCAAAATTTCACGTAAATGGAAGTATAACTTTGGCCCCCGTGGTCAATCGGGCGAAATATATATATGGGAGCAATATCTAAATATGAACCGCTTTCAACCAAATTTGGCACACTTACCGATACTATTAAACGTACTCCTTGTGCAAAATTTGAAGCAAGTCAGGGCAAAACTCTGGCTTTTGAGGCCATAAAAGTCCAAATCGGACGAAAGATATATATGGGAGCTATATCTAAATCTGAACCGATTTCAATCACGCATAGCTACAATGCTAATTCTACTCCCTGTGCAAAATTTCAATGAAATCGGAGTAAAAGATTGGCCACTGTGGTCATATGAGTGTAAATCGGGCGAACGATATATATGGGAGCTATATCTAAATCTGAACCGGTTTCAATAAAATTTGGCATACTTGACTACACTACTAATTGTACTCCTAGTGCAAAATTTCAACTAAATTGGGGTAAAACACTGGCTTCTGGGACCGTATTAGTCCATATCGGGCGAAAGATATATATGGGAGCTATATCTAAAACTGAACCGATTTCAATAAAATTTGGCACACTTTTTCTTCTTCTTGTGCAAAATTTTAAGCAAATTAGGGTAAAACTCTGGCTTCTGGGGCCATATAAGTCCATATCGGGCGAAATATATATATATATATATATATATATATGGGAGCTATATCTAAATCTGAACCGATTTCTTCCAAAATCAATAGGGATCTATTCTGAGCCAAAACACATACTTGTGGCAAATTTGAAATCGATTGGACCAAAACTGCGACCTAGACTTTGATTACAAAAATGTGTTCACGGACAGACGGACATGGCTATATCGCTTCAGGAGCCGACCCTGAGCATTTTTGCCAAAGACACCATGTGCCTATATCGTCTCCTTCTGGGTGTTGTAAACATATGCACTAACTTATACTACCCTGCTCCACAGTGTGGCGCCGGGTATAATTATGCTGAAACCAAAATTTGAAATCAAATTTTGCCCTGGAAAATCAAATTTCGCAGGATTCCGGTCGCAATTATTAACCGATTTTGATGAAATTTGGTGTGGCGTTGTTTTTTTGGTACAGGGACGAATGCTAATGAATTTGGACAAAATCGGATCAAATTTAGATATAGCTCCCATATAAATGTATCGTCCGATTTCGATAAATGGGGTCAGATTGTGTTCATTTACAAACCGATCGGCGTCAAATTTGCCACAAAATAATCCAATAAACCACCCTTTAAGCGTGCCAAATTTCATTGAAATCGGTTCAGAATTAGATATAGCTCCCATATATATGTATCGCCCGATTTTGCAAAATTTGACCATAAGTGCCTTATTTATCAACCGATCTGACTCAAAGTTGGCCAAATCTAATTTTCTATAGCACTTACTATAGCAAAAAATCATCGAAATCGCTTCAGATTTAGATATAGGTACCATATATATGTAGCGCCGCTTTTCAAAAATTTGACCCTTATAACTTGTTTTTGACCATAGTGGCCTCATTTCTTAACTGATCTTACACAAATTTAGCACAATATCACCTGTATTTATACCCTTCACCACTGCTGTGGTACAGAGTATAATAAGTTTGTGCATTTGTATGTAAAGTCAAGAAGGAAATGTCTGAGACCCATCGTTTGGTATACCGATCGTCTTAGAATTAAATTCTGAGTCGATTTAGCGATGTCCGTCTGTCTGTCTGTCCGTCCGTCTGTCTGTATATGTAATGTTGTGTGCAAAGTACAGCTCGCAGTTTAAGTCCGATCGTCCTCAAATTTGGCACAGAGTTTTACATTGGCTCAAAGACAATCGCTATCGATTTTGAAAAAAATCGGTTCAGATTTAGATATAGCTGCCATATATATTTATCACCGATCTGGTCATAATTGACGTATTTATCAACGTATTTTCTCAAAATTTCGGGCAGCCAAATATTTTGGGGCTTTCGACAGATATGCAAAATATCAGCCAAATCGGTTCAGATTTAAATACAGCTCCCACATATATCTTTCCTCCGATTTGAACTTATATGGCCTCAAAAGCCAGAGTTTTGCCCTGATTTGCTTCAAATTTTGCACAAGGAGTACGTTTAATAGTATCGTTAAGTATGCCAAATTTGGTTGAAATCGGTTCAGATTTAGATATAGCTCCCATATATATCTTTCGCCCGATTTACATATGATCACGTAGGCCAAAATTGTACTCCCATTTACGTTTTTTGCTGAGATAGCAGGATTATTATTCTAACTATGCATGTCAAATTTGGTCAAAATCGGTTCATATTTATATGTAAGCCAGAGAAGGGAAAATAGGGTAGAATGTTTCATATTTTAGACCCATTTTCAATGGGAGTTTCCTACAATTGACTCGATAGTTTCCACAGAGAATACATTTAATATGCTATTTTAGTGTGTCATCTTGATCTAATAAACAAGTAAGTAAAGTCTAAAGTCGCGCGGAGCCGACTATATTATACCCTTCACCACTATGTAGACAAACATTTGTGTTACTATCTCAACTACTTAAAATTTGCTGGGAGCTATACAAAAGTTTGCATTTCCAGATACAAATACTTTTAATGGAAACAATTTTTTGTACTTCTACAAAAACTCTAGAATTAAAATTTAAATCGGCTAACGCCCTGGGATGAAACACAATGATAGTACAAAATATGGGAAATATGAAGCGAGATAAATTTTAATGCAATTGTACAAAAGAGACTTATGATTTTTCAGGCGATACATATGTATTCGAGATGTAGGACAAATAGAGTAATATTTACAATTTTTGCTACTCAGCAGTGGCGATTTTACAAGGATATTGGTTAGATCTTGCCAAGATATGTGGCCAAGTGTGTGTTGTGATATATTATTTGGTCTAGTCGGGCGACTGGGAGCCTTATTTAAAACTCATCCGTTCTGTGGAAATTTTGGCATTGCAGTGTGTAAGATATGGCTAAGATATGGGGAAATCATCACAGAATTTTGTGTAAAGTGTTAGAATTTTGGCCATACTTGTATTCTCTGAGGAAACTATCCAGTCAATTGGAGAAAAATCCCATTGAAAATGGGTCTAAAATATGAAACAGTCTACCATATTTCCCCAACTCTGGTGTACGTATATATGGGAGCTGTATACAATCTGAACCAATTTTTACAAAATTTGACATGCATAGTTAGAATAATAATTCTGCTATCTATGCGAAATTTCACGTAAATGGGAGTATAACTTTGGCCCCCCTGGTCATATGAGTGCAAATCGGTCGGGAGATATATATGGGAGCCATATCTAAATCTGAACCGATTTCAACCAAATTTACCACAATTACCTATACCATTAAACGTACCCCTTGTGCAAAATTTGAAGCAAATCACGGCAAAACTCTGGCTTTTGTGGCCATATAAGTTCAAATCGGACGAAAGATATATATGGGAGCTATATCTAAATTTGAACCGATTTTAATCAAATTTACCAAGCATTGGTAGAATGTCAATTCTACCCTCTGTGCAAAATTTCACGAAGATCGGTAGTAAACTTTGGCCTCTGTGGTCATATGAGTCTAAATCGGACGAAAGATATATATGAGAACTATATCTAAATCTGAACCGATTTTTTCCAAAATCAATAGCGATTGTCTTTGTCCCAAAAAACGACCCTGTGCCAAATTTGAGGACGATCGGACTTAAACTGCGATCTGTACTTTGCGCACAAAAATACATGAACAGACAGATAGACGGACGGACAGACAGACAGACAAACGGAAATCGCTAAATCGATCAGAATTTAATTCTAAGACGATCGGTATACTAAACGATGGGTCTCAGACTTCTCCTTCTTGGCGTTACATACAAATGCACAAACTTATTATACCCTGTACCACAGTAGTGGTGAAGGGTATAAATACCCACATTTTACACAAAATTCTGTGATGATCATTAGCGTAGCTAGACAATTTTCCTAGGGGGGGCTATAGCCCCCCTAGCTAAAAATTTATAGACTGAACTTATAGGTTCAATTATTGTTTTATTTCATAAAAAAGAATGCAAAAATTGACATCAAAATAATATATAACAAAGCAACTAAAAGTAGTTCCACACTTTTCCCAGCAAAAAAATTGGGATTTGTTTTAAAGGCACAACTTTAAAAGCACTTCCAAAAATGTCCTCACAAAGAAGTTAATTATATTAACTACACAGGAAGTCTTTTACTTCAGTTTTTTCATATTTTAATGCGTAATTTTTGTTTTCTTTTTTCAAATAGTTAAAAAAAAAAAAGAGTAAGAATAAATAAAATGGTAAAAATTATTAAAATTTTGCCACAAAAATGCTAAATCATTATAGAAAAATCGATAATTTTTGAAAATATTCAAACAAGCGTTAGAATGCATTAAAAATCATAAAAAAATATAAAAATTATTATAAATTAATGTGTCTTGAAGCTCGAGGTCTTTATAAATATTTATATAATTCTAACAAAAGGTTGACCAAAAATCAAATAAAAAACGAATAAATAAAAATTATTTATTTGGGAAAATATCACACAACGATATTTATCACACCGTAAGAAGTGATGCAAGTTTATTGCAACGGCTGTTGAAACGGTGGACATTCGTTCTATGACGAGTTCCTATTACATTCATCGCTTCTCCGCCAATTGTTAAGATATTAATTTATGAAAGAATAGTTTTAATACCAATTACTATTTTTTAATTAAGATGACTAAACCAGACTAAACAATATAATAAACATACAGCCTGTTGATGTATGTCGAATGAGCTCTGTGGATCGACTAAAATAGAAACAAACAGCTGAATTTATAACCAAAAAACAGCTGTTTCTATGCATTTCAGTCGATCGATTGAACCCGTTCGACATACAGAAACAGGCTGTTAGTTATTCAACTAAACCATAAGTTCAATCACAGCTCTATTTCATAAATATCAGACTTCAAACATTGCCATCGGCAACTGCTACCACAACCCAAGTAATTCGATTGTGCATGAAAGTCTTTAGCGGAACTTTGTGCGGTTGTATATACTTGTTTAATTTTTATAAAAATGTAAAATCGTAAATAGGTTTTCAAATTCTGGGGGGGGCTAAATTTTTTCTGGGAGGGGGTCTAAGCCCCCTCCCCAGAGGCCTTCCTACGCTTATGGTGATGATTTCCCCATATCGTAGTCATATCCTACACACTGTAATGCCAAACTTTCCACAGAATGGTCGAATTTTAAATAAAGCTCCGACTTCTGGAAATATCGCCCGAATTGGCCAAATAATATATCAAAACCACAATTGACCACATATCTTCGCGAGATTTAACCAATATCCTTGTAAAATCGCAACTGCTGAGAAGCAAAAATTGTAAATATTACTCAAATTGTCCTATATCTCGAATACACATGTATAGCCTGATAAATCATAAATGCTCTTTTGTACAATTGCATCAAAATTGCTCTAGCTTTATATTTCCCATATTTATACCCACCACCATAGAATGGTGACGGAGGTATAATAAGTTTGTCATTCCGTTTGTAACACGTCGAAGTATCGATTTCCGACTATATAAAGTATATATATTCTTGATCAGGGAGAAATTCTAAGACGATATAAGCATGTCCGTGTGTCCGTCTGTCTGTCTGTCTGTCTGTCCGTCTGTCTGTTGTAATCACGCTAGAGCCTTCAATAATGGCGCTATCGTCCTGAAATTTGGCACACAGATTTTTTTGCAGGCAGGTCAAGTTCGAAGATGGGCTATATCGGTCCAAGTTTTGATATAGTCCCCATATACACCGACCTCCCGATTTAAAGTCTTGGGCTTATAAAAACTGTAGTTTTTATCCAATTTACCTTATTGTGGAATTCTAGAAGTACTTTAAGACAATCAAAAAGTGTACCGAAAATGGTGGCTATCGGTCCATGTTTTGGTATAGCCCCCATATGGACCGATTTCCCGATTTTGCTTCTTGGGCCTCTAGAAAGTGTATTTTCTATCCGATTTGCCTGAAATTGGAAATCTAGAGGTATTCTAGGACCTTAAAGAGGTGTGCCGACAATGGGGTGTATCGGTCCATGTTTTGATATAGCGCCCATATAGACAAATCTTCCGATTTTACTTCTTGGGCTTCTAGAATCCGTTGTTTTTACCCAATTTGCCTGAAATTGGAAATCTAGAGGTATTCTAGGAAAATAAAGATATGTGCCGAAAATGGTGATTATCGGACCATGTTTTGATATAGCCCGCATATAGACCGATCCCCAGATTTACTTCTTGGGCTTCTAGAATCTGTAGTTTTTATCCAATTTGCATGAAATTGGAAATCTAGAGGTATTCTACGACCATAAAGAGTTGTGCCGAATATATTGAGTATCGGAACAGTTTTTGATATAGCCCCCTTATAAACCGGCCCTCCGATTTGGGGTCTAGATTCTAGAACTACAATTAAATGTGCTGGATACTGTGTGTATGCTTCCATGTTTTGGTATAGCCCCCATTACACTGAACTCCCGATTTAACTCTTAGGGTTTCTAGAAATTGTAGTTTTTATTCGATTTGGTACAAATTGAAAATATACTGGCATTTTAGACCCATACAGCGTTACCGTTGGGAATTTTCAAAAAGTGGCACAAAAAGTGGCAAACGTCGAAAAAAGGGGCACAATTATTTTTGAAAAGTGGCACAAAAAGTGGCACATTCTTTTTATTAACTTATACAAAAAAAACTTAAGAAATAAATACTGCTATGAGGTCAAGTTAAAATATATTTTGCGAATTCATACAAAATGGTGAACAAATCCTATTTAAAATTATTTTTTAAGCGTCTATAAAATAATCAGGCCTTTCAATTATATCTTTAAATTTATTTACGATATCAAAATAATTTATATCATCATTGGTTTTTAAGTAATGCGGAACCCCCTTTTCTTCAGTTTTTTGTCATTTATGTCAATTCATGGTAAAATTTGTCCACGACTTTCGGATTGTGATGCCGTTTTGTGACCTATCTATATTGTTTTAATGTTTTTAATATACAAAGAATTTTTATAGTCGATATCTGCTAAATCACGTTTTTACAAACTTTCTTACAAAATTTATGTATATTTGTAATAGAATATTTTTGTTAAATATAATTAATAAACAATTTAAGGTAAGCACTATGTTCGATTTTCGAGTTGAAATTTTCGCGGTTACTTTACTAAAACAGTTCAATATAAAGCAGATAAATTAACTCAATAACTCAATCATTTATAATTTTGATTATTTCAGGAAAAGTAATCGCGAAAATAAAGTGATTTTCAACTCGAAAACCGAACATAGTACTCACGTTTAGGAGGATTCGCTTTGGAATATTTTGTTAACGGTATTCATACTTTTGATAATATAAACTAAAAATGTAAGATAAATCTGTGGTATTTGAAAGTGCATTTTGGATCTTTAACATATACTTTCTCTAATTTCTTAGGACACTTTTCTTCCAATTTTTCTCTAATGAGGTAATGCTTCAATACTGTCCACTGTTCCAGCATTCATTTTGAGGAATATAGTAGAATTGGAACAATCTGTCTCAAAGGGCGATTGCAATTTTTTCTAACTGGGTCCTTATGAGATCCATCATCAATTATTTCCTGCGGTCGTAATACAAACCTTAAACATTTTCATATTTATCCTGATATTTCATGCCACAATAAATTTGGCATATTCAAAGTACGGTTTACCAAATAAGTTGAATCGTAACTGTTCACGTAATAAGAATTAATGAGCGAAGGCTGTTGGTGCACAATATTAAATTTTCTTAATAACACATCTATGGTGATAACTACCCATAATATTTAAACTTTTGAAAAAGTGGCACGAATTATTGGAAAAGTGGCACAAAATCGTAAAAAGTATCACATTTAGTGGCACAAACAAAAAGTGGCGCAAAAGTGGCACCGCCCAAGAAAAGTGGCAAATTTGCCACTAAAGTGGCACAACGGTAACGCTGGACCCATAACAAAGTGTATATGATTTAGTTTTATCGGTCCATTTGGTAAGGCCTCCATATAGACCGATTTGACTTATTGAGGGTATAGAAGGCGCGCTGATCATGAAAATTGCTTGCAACTGAATGCAAAATTTCCAGATTTTACTTCTCGTAGTCATTTAAATAATTTATTTACTTGTTTAATAATGGACTCAATATTAGTGACATACTAACTCTGTAGGTGCAGAATCAACTATAACTCCTAATGTCTGACATTTCTGCTCAGATTGTAATAAAATTTCAATAAATATGTACCCCTTAAATATGGAAATGCGGTTCATCTCCCAAACCTACACAACTCACAAACACTGTTTACTAATTCAGTATGGGTCGTTTAGTGTATCATATAGTCGGTCCCGCGCGACTTTCTACCAGTGCTGCCGCTAGTGAAAAATTGAGTGAAGTAGATTTTGGAAAAAAGTGGAGTAGATTGAATAAAATTGAAGTAGCATACATTTTTGAAAACAAAACAATAGAATTCATTTTATTATACCCTCCACCATAGGATGGGGGTATATTAACTTTGTCATTCCGTTTGTAACACATCGAAATATTGCTGTAAGACCCCATAAAGTATATTCTGGGTCGTGGTGAAATTCTGAGTCGATCTGAGCATGTCCGTCCGTCCGTCCGTCCGTCTGCTTAAATCACGCTAACTTCCGAACGAAACAAGCTATCGACTTGAAACTTGGCACAAGTAGTTGTTACTGATGTAGGTCAGATGGTATTGCAAATGGGCCATATCGGTCCACTTTTACGTATAGCCCCCATATAAACGGGGACTCTAAGAGAAGCAAATTTCATCCGATCCAGCTAAAATTTGGTACATGGTTTCAGCATATGATCTCTAACAACCATGCAAAAATTGGTCCACATCGGTCCATAATTATATATAGCTCCCATATAATCTGATCCCCCGATTTGGCTTGCGGAGCCTCTAAGAGAACCAAATTGCATCCGATCCGGCTGAAATTTGGTACATGGTGTAAGTATATGGTCTCTAAAAACTATGCAAAAATTGGTCCACATCGGTTAATAATTTAATGATTAAAACCGCTATGTTCATCGTAATTAAAGGAATAGGAAAAACAATTAGGTAATATGGGGAAACCTTTTAAAATTTGAACAAAAAGTGAAGCAGATTTTTGGAAGAAGGAGTGACGAAGTAAATTTTGTGAAGATGAAGCAAAATACTTCGATTGAAGTAGTAGCGGCAGCACTGCTTTCTACTTTACTTACTTCAGGCTTCTATATAACTATTACTTAATTTATTATAATTACAAATTATAATAAACTTTTTTATGCCCTCAAAAAAATCGCTTCTCTAACATATACCCCAAATACATTTTGTTTCAAGCATATATATTTTCAGGATTTTTAAAGCGCCAATTGGTTACTTCCATTATTTTACTTGCAGCTCTCTACTCTCTGGGTCTCTCTTTCACATAAATCTATGTTTATAGACTTTTTCTAAAGTAATATATGTTTGCATCTAAGCATATTATATTTAGAAATATTTTATGTCCCAAACATAATATGTTCTAACATATTAACATATATGACCCAAACATGTTGTGCTAGTTTATGAACATTATATGCTTGCACTTAAAAATATTTTGTTTTTGAAATCCAAACATATAATTTTTACACCCAAAACATACGAAAAACAGTCTTTTTCGTCCGTGTAGCAACTAGAGGCTATCGGCCATAAACATGTACCCCCTAATTTTCTTACATACGGAAATACGGTTTATCTCTTTCTACTTCACTCATTTATTTTCATTGAAATTACTAGACTAGACTGATAGGAGGAGTCTAGTTGTGTGAACTTTTAAAATACATGAAAATATAAAATCTATGGTGTTGTTAATTCTTACAACAGCAATCTAAACAACTAATGAAAGTCTAAAGTCTGGCGGGGCCGACTATATTATACCCTGCATTACTTTGTAAATTCACATTTTCGATACTATATCAAATCCGTCAACCGTGTTGGGTGCTTTATATAAAGGTTTTTGTCCCAAATACATACATTTAAATCTGACCCATCTGAACAAAATTTATAATCTATAGACTTTAAAATTTAAGTCGGCTAATGACCTGGGATGGTACACTATGCTAGTAAAACACATGTACATAAGGCCGTAAGTTCGGCATGGACTACGTAGAAACTTCTACTACAGACTGTCATCAACAATCAAATTACTTTGGTTGCGGTAACACTTGCCGATGGCAAAGTATCTTAAAACTTCTTAACACCGTCTTCTAACTTCTAAGTTAGTCCATACGGGGTATATATTAAAACAAATATATACGGCCGCAAGTTCGGATAGGTCGAATCTTATGTACCCTCCACCATGGATTGCGTAGAAACTTCTACGAAAGACTGTCATCCACAAATTTCAACTCACTCGAATGAAATTTGCTCCTCCAAGAGGCTCCAAAACCAAATCTCGAGATCGGTTTATATGGGGGCTATAAATGATTATGGACTGATATGGACCACTTTTGGCATGGTTGTTAAATATCATATACTACCACCACGTACCAAATTTCAACCAGATCGGATGAATTTTGCTTCTCCAAAAGACCACCGGAGGTCAAATCTGGCGATCGGTTTATATGGGAGCTATATATAATTATGGACTGATAGGAACCAATTCCTGCATGGTTGTTGGATACCATATACTAACATCAACCGAATCGGATGAATTTGCATCTTCCAAGGGGCTACGGAGGTCAACTCTGGGGATCGGTTTATATGGGGCCTATATAATTATGGACCGATTTCGACCAATTTTTGCATGGGTGTTTGAGGCCATATATTAACACCACGTACCAAATTTCAACTGAATAAGATGAATTTTGGTCTTCCAAGAGGCTCCGGAGGTCAAATCTGGGGATCGGTTTATATGGGGCCTATATAATTATGGACCGATATCGACCAATTTTTGCATGGGTGTTTGAGGCCATATATTAACATCACGTACCAAATTTCAACTAAATAAGATGAATTAAGATGAATCTTTGGTCAAATCTGGTGATCGGTTTATATGGGGGCTATATATAATTATGGACCGATATGGACCAATTTTTGCATGGTCATTAGAGACCATATACTAACATCATGTACCAAATTTCAGCCGGATCGGATGACATTTTTTTCTCTTAGAGGCTCTGCAAGCCAAATCGGGGGATCGGTTTATATGGGGGCTATATATAATTATGGACCGATATGGACCAATTTTTACATGGTCATTAGAGACCATATACTTACATCATGTACCAAATTTCAGCCGGATCGGATGAAATTTGTTTCTCTTAGAGGCTCTGCAAGCCAAATCGGGGGATCGGTTTATATGGAGGCTATACGTAAAAGTGGACTGATATGGCCCATTTGCAATACCGTCCGACCTACATCAATAACAACTACTTGTGCCAAGTTACAAGTTGATAGCTTGTTTCGTTCGGAAGTTAGCGTTATTTCAATATACGGACGGATGGACGGACATGCATAGATCGACTCAGAATTTCGCCACGACCCAGAATATATATATTTTATGGGGTCTTAGAGCAATATTTCGATGTGTTACAAACGGAATGACAAAGTTAATATACCCGACATCCTATGGTGGAGGGTATAAAAAAGGCCGATTAAATACGTATAAAATTCAGTTTGACAAAATTTTCTATAGAAATAAAATTTTGAAAAAGTTTCTATAGAAATAAAATTTTGATAAAATTTTCTATAGAAATAAAATTTTGATAAAATTTTCTATAAAAAAAAATTTTTTGACAAAATTTTCTATAGAAATAAAATCTTGACAAAATTTTGTACCGTAATAAAATTTTGACAAAATTTTCTATACAAAAAAAATGTTGGTATTTTATTTTTGGCGATATGGACCAATTTTTGGGCTATATATAACTATAAACCGATATGGACCAATTTCGGCATGGTTGTTAGCGGCCATATATTAGCTTAATGTACCAAATTTCCAAATCGGATGAATTTTGCTCCTACAAGAGGTTCCGGAGATTAAATTTGGGAATCGATATATATGGGGGCTATATATAATTATGAACCGATGTGGACAAATTTTTGCATGGTTGTTAGTGACCATATACCAACACCATGTACCAAATTTCAGCCGGATTAGATGAAATTTGCTTCACTTTGAGGTTCCGCAAGCCAAATCTGGGGATCGGTTTATATAGGGGCTATATATAATTATGGACCGATGTGGACCAATTTTTGCATGGTTGTTAAAGACCATATACTTACACCATGTACCGAATTTCAGCCGGATTGGATGAAATTTGCTTCTCTTAGAGGCCTTGCAAGCCAAATTTGGGTGTCCGTTTATATGGTGGCTATACGTAAAAGTGGACCGATATGGTTCACTTTTAATACCATCCGACCTACATCAATAACAACTTTTTGTGTAAAGTTTCAAGTCGATAGCTTGTTTCGTTCGGAAGTTAACGTTATTTCAATATACGGACGGACGGACAGACGGACATGCATAGATCGATTCAGAATTTCACCACGACCCACAATATATATATTTTATGGGGTCTTAGAGCAATATTTCGATGTGCTACAAACGGAATGACAAACTTATAATACCCCCATCACCATTCTGTAGCGGTGGGTATAAAAATTCATAGAATATTGCATATAGATTTTGGCCCGGTCGAATTCAATTGCCTTCTTCGATATTACAATAATAGAAATATCCAACAAAATGTCATCGAAATACACTTCCTTTCGTAGGACCATCTCTTAGTGCAAATGTGGGAGTGAAAAAACTGTATAAAGTATTGCTGTATACACACATGTGGTGTTGTTAAGCATTCCATGCCAACACATTCACATATATACACTTGTAAAGGGTGATTTGTTAAGAGCTTGATAACTTTTTTTTTAAAAAAACGCATAAAATTTGCAAAATCTCATCGGTTCTTTATTTGAAACGTTAGATTGGTCCATGACATTTACTTTTTGAAGATAATTTCATTTAAATGTTGACCGCGGCTGCGTCTTAGGTGGTCCATTCGGAAAGTCCAATTTTGGGCAACTTTTTCGAGCATTTCGGCCGGAATAGCCCGAATTTCTTCGGAAATGTTGTCTTCCAAAGCTGGAATAGTTGCTGGCTTATTTCTGTAGACTTTAGACTTGACGTAGCCCCACAAAAAATAGTCTAAAGGCGTCAAATCGCATGATCTTGGTGGCCAACTTACCGGTCCATTTCTTGAGATGAATTGTTCTCCGAAGTTTTCCCTCAAAATGGCCATAGAATCGCAAGCTGTGTGGCATGTAGCGCCATCTTGTTGAAACCACATGTCAACCAAGTTCAGTTCTTCCATTTTTGGCAACAAAAAGTTTGTTAGCATCGAACGATAGCGATCGCCATTCACCGTAACGTTGCGTCCAACAGCATCTTTGAAAACATACGGTCCAATGATTCCACCAGCGTACAAACCACACCAAACAGTGCATTTTTCGGGATGCATGGGCAGTTCTTGAACGGCTTCTGGTTGCTCTTCACTCCAAATGCGGCAATTTTGCTTATTTACGTAGCCATTCAACCAGAAATGAGCCTCATCGCTGAACAAAATTTGTCGATAAAAAAGCGGATTTTCTGCCAACTTTTCTAGGGCCCATTCACTGAAAATTCGACGTTGTGGCAGATCGTTCGGCTATTCATGATGAAATGTCAAAGCATACTGAGCATCTTTCTCTTTGACACCATGTCTGAAATCCCACGTGATCTGTCAAATACTAATGCATGAAAATCCTAACCTTAAAAGAATCACCCTTTATAAGGGCATGTATGTGATAGCAAATACGGGTTTCCATTATAATAAAAGTCCATATTATTTCGAGTGATTGATGACTTCCAGATATAGTGCCACACCCAAAAAGAAACATTATTAAACAAACAAAACAACAAAAGTAACTCGATATGCGCAAACTAAATACAGGCCAAAAAAGTGACCATCCATGGGGGAAAATCAAGTAAAGATAGAAATATCTGCAAATACATGCTGCTATTTCACCAAGAGCTCTAGATACACTCTAAAACATGTCTATTTACTATATTGTCATTCACATTCAATGGCATTATATCGCAATAAATTTGGATTAAATTCCGACTAAAGCTTTCGAAAGTTTCTTATTTTTGGAATGGATTATTGTAGTGTCCCATTCAAATTTTCATTCATTATTAAACGCAGATGAAAATCACCGCAAGAAAAAACAGCCAAAGCAGCATATAATGAAGGCAGTGATGCCAACTCCCAAAAAGCACAAAAAATATATTATAAATTTTAACATACCAGTTACCACCGCAAAATCTACTCCATCAAGCTAAAGTTCAATGTCCTACTACTACTAAAAAAAAAACAACAACAAAATTTCCAAAGATGTATTATAGAACTTTTGGGTATTGATTAAAAAAACGATCAAATTCTGTATTTGGCAATATTGTTGAGTTTCTTAACCCTTTCGTCCCCCAAATTTTTATAGATGTCGCTAATTTTTTTTATACTCTTAATAAGGTTTAAGTCATTTAAGAAGCGTCTAGCCAAAATTTCGGGTCGCCACGCCCATGCTTTGCAATTATAGACGTATTACGTTTTATTGGATTTTTTACATTTTTGTTACTATTACAGTAAATATATACTTAGATATGCATGTGAGTGAAATTTCACCTACGCTCATGCGCATTCACGAAGAAATATTTGTACTCACGCACGCCATGTGGCTAGGAATTCACGTTCACGCAAATTCACGATATGAAAAGTTATGCTCGCGCACGCTCACGCACGAACAAAGTTTATGCCTCACGTTCCTGCATGATTCACCACAATTTTCGTAATACGACAATTGGCGTGATTCACGACAAATCTCATGACTCGCTGAAGTTATTGATCATTAAGTAAGATGGAGTCAATCTCGTGAGCGTGCGTGAGCGTGATCAAGCTGAAAATTTTCGTGCGTGAGCGTGAGTCACGAAAAAAAATTCTTCGTGAATGTGCGTGAGTAAAAATGTTTGATAATTACACTCACGAAAACAAAATCACGCTCACGATTTGAATCACGATAACTACTTTAATCACGCTCACGATTTAAATCACGCTCACGATTTTAATCACGCTCACGATTTGAATCACGCTCACGACTTGTATCACGCTCACGATTTGAATCACGCTCACGAGTTGAATCACGATCTCGATTTGAATCACGATCACGATGTCAATCGCACTCACGATGTCCGTCACGCCCACGATTTTAATCACGCTCACGACATTGGTCACACTCACGACTTTGGTCACACTAAACCTTCCAATGTATGGATTGTGTAATAGTTTTTTTTTATTTAAAATTAATTGATTAAAAAAGTAATGTTCAAGCGCTGGTTTTCGGTGCAAAAACCGAGTATAGTGCCGTTCCTTAAACAATAAAACCTTTTATAAAATATTGCTTTGTTTTTTTTTTTCTAACGAAAATGAGAAATATTGTCGGAAAAGTGTACCATAAAAAATTGGTAGATTAAATAAAATTCTAATTAATGAGTAAAGTAGAAAGTCGGGCCGGGCCGACTACATCATACCCCAAATCACCCCTACTGAATTAGTGAACATTGTCTGTAGAGTATCAATGATATAGGTTTGGGGAAAACCACATTTCCAGATTTAATGACATTACTGGGTACATGGGAGTTTTATCATAATCTGAACAGAAATGTCTGATATTAACATAAGAGTATAGTTGATTCTGAACCTACAGAGTTATTTAGTATGCTACTAATATTGAGTCCTTTATTAAAAAAACTGGATATCGCTCAATTAGTGTGGGTAATAAATTCAAATTTCTGAAAATAGGGTAATAGATTTATGTAATAGCTTTTATTTGAAATTTGAGCAACATAGGTTAATAAATAAGAGTATTATGGTCAAATTTGGGAAAATCGATCGATGCATTTATATGGGAGCTATATCCATATATTGGTTGATACCACAGAGGGTTGCCTTGTGCTAAATTAGACTAAGATCGGGTATTAGATAAGGCTACTATGGTTAGAAATAAAGTTACAAGGGGTACATTTTTCAAAAACGGTCATATCTAAATATGACCCGATTTGGATTATATTTTGCAGGTTTTGTTGATATTACAGGAGATTACCTTGTGCCAACTTTGAGTAAGATCGGTTAATAAATGAGGCCACAATGGTCAACAATAAGGTTATAAGGGGCAAATTTTGAAAATTGGGCGCTACATATATATGGCAGCTATATCCAAATCTGCACCGATTTGGATGATATTTTGCACATAGAGTCAGTGGATTACATTGTGACAAATTTGACGCCGATCGGTTAGTAAATGAGCGCAATCTGACCCCATTTATCGAAATCGGGCGATACATATACATATATGGGAGCTATATCTAAATTCAATAGCGTTCGTCCTTGTGCCAATAAAGAGCCACATACCAAATTTAATCAAAATCGGTTAATAATTGCGACCGGAATCTTGCGAACAACAAATACATGGACGGACGGACCCCAAGGGCTAGATCAACTCAGGAGGTGATTCTGAGTCGATCGGTATATATGTATTTTAATTTCCATTAAGTTAGCATAGAAAAATATTTTAGTTCATTCGTACTAAGAAGTATTCAACCTTTCAATTAAGCCAACTGCCTAAACATTTGAGAATAACAATTCGAAAATTACCAAGAAGTATTTATTTTTGTCATTACAAATAAGTCATTATAACTCACCGCAATGTAATGCAACGTGTAATGACTGCTTTACTCCTGGTAATGCCAATTCTAATGAGATGTGGTTGCCTAGCTTTTGCTGGGTATATATATTATTTATCGTCAAATTAGCATTTCTACAGTCGTGAATGTGCGTAAATTCTTCACAAAATTTTTCGTGCATTTGTAACAATTCTCTGTCGCGAGTGTGAGCGTCCAGAACAATTTTCGTGCGTGAGTTTTGGAAAATAAATTCCTTCGTGAGTGTGCGTCAGCGCCTTGAAATTTTTTCGTGCGTGAGTGTGCGTGAGCAAAAAATTTCTTTCGTGTGCGTGAGCGTGATTTTTTATAAAAAATCCATTCGTAAGTGTGAGCGGCTCGAATATTTTTCGTGCGTGAGCGTGCGTGAGCAAAAATTTTCTTTCGTGAGTGTGCGTGAGCGTGAATGCCTCGAATTTTTTTCGTGCGTGAGTGTGCGTAAGTAGAATTTTTCTATCGTGAGTGTGCGTGAGCGTGATTTTTTAAAATAAATTCATTCGTGAGTGTTCGTGAGTGTGAGCGGTTCGAAAATTTTTCGTGCGTGAGTAAGATTTTTCCGTCGTGAGTGTGCGTGAGCGTGAGTAAAATATTACTCACGTGCACACCTCTACATTGTGATATAACATTGGTGAACTTCTCTCTTATCATTGAGTGCTGCCGATTCCATGTTAAGCTCAATGAAAAGGGACCTCTTTTTATAGCCGAGTCCGAACGGCGTTCAACATTGCAGTGATAATCCACCGCCGTCATATCTAGAGCAATATACCACATTTCACCACGTACCAAATTTCAATCTGATCGGATGAATTTTGCTCTTCCAAGAGCTCCGGAGGTCAAATCTGGGGATCGGTTTATATGGGGGCTACATATAATTATGGAGTGATGTGGACCAATTTTTTCCATAGTTGTTAGAGACGATATACTTACACTATATACCAAATTTCAGCCGGATCGGATGAAATTTGCTTCTCTTAGAGGCTACACAAGCCAAATCTGGGGATCGGTTATATGGGGATATATATTATTATAGACCGATATGGACCAATTCCTGCATGGTTGTTAAAGACAATATACTAACACCACGTACAAAATTTCAACTGAATCGGATTAATTTTGCTCATCCCTGAGGCTCCAGAGGCCAAATCGGGGGATCTATTTATATGGGGGCTATATAATTATGGACCGATGTGGACCAATTTTTGCACAGTTGTTAGGGATCATATACTTACAAAATGTACCAAATTTCAGCCGGATCGGATGAAATTTGCTTCTCTTAGAGGCTCCGCAAGCCAAATCTGGGGATCGGTTTATATGGGGGCTATATATAATTATGGACCGATGTGGACCAATTTTTGCATGATTGTTAAAGACCATATACTAACACCATGTACCAAATTTCAACAGGATCGGATGAATTTTGCTTCTCCAAGAGGCTCCGCAAACCAAATCTGAGCGTCGGTTTATATGGGGGCGATACGTAAAAGTGGTCCGATATGACCCATTTGCAATACCATCCGACCTACATCAATAACAACTACTTGTGTCAAGTTTCAAGTCGATAGCTTGTTTCGTTCGGAAGTTAGCGTGATTTCAACAGACGGACGGACGGACGTGCTTAGATCGACTCAGAATTTCAGTACGACCCAGACTTTATGGGGTCTTAGAATGTTTTCCTTATTCCAAAACAAACATTTAAACCAAAGATGCTAAATCCTCAAGTTTTAGACTATATTTCAATCGTATTTATCGTAAAGCTAAGGATTAAATATTTCAGTTAATTGAAGGACTACTGTGGTACAGGGTATAATAAGTTTGTGCATTTGTATGTAACGCCAAGAAGGAAAAGTCTGAGACCCATCGTTTAGTATACCGATCGGCTTAGAATTAAATTTTGAGTCGATTTAGCGATGTCCGTCTGTCTGTCTGTCCGTCCGTCTGTCTGTATATGTAATTTTGTGCACAAAGTACAGCTCGCAATTTAAGTCGGATCATCCTCAATTTTGGCATGGCGTCTTTCTTCGGGTCAAAGACAATCGCTATTGATTTTGGAAAAAATCGGTTCAGATTTAGATATAGCTGCCATATATATTTATCACCGATTTGATCATAATTCACGTATTTATGAACCGATCTTCTTCAAATTTTGTACATCTGAATGTTTTGTCGGTCACGTAAAACTTGCAAAACATCAGCTAAATCGGTTCAGATTTAGATATAGCTCCCATATATATCTTTCGTCCGATTTGCTCTTATATGGCTTCAAAAGCCAGAATTTTGCCCTGATTTGCTTCAAATTTAGCACAATGAGTACGTTTAATAATATTGTTAACTGTACCAAATTTGGTTAAAATCGGTTCAGATTTAGATATAGCTCCCATATATATCTTTCGTCCGATTTGCTCTTATATGGCTTCAAAAGCCAGAATTTTGCCCTGATTTGATTCAAAATTTGCACAAAGTGTACGTTTAATAATATGGTTAACTGTGCCAAATTTGGTTGAAATCGGTTCAGATTTAGATATAGCTCCCATATATACCTTTGGTCCGATTTGCACTTATATGCCCTCTAAAGCCAGAATTTTACCCTGATTTGCTTCAAATTTTCCAAAAGGAGTGCTTTTAATAGTATGGCTAACTGTGCCAAATTTGTTTGAACTCGGTTCAGATTTAGATATAGCTCCCATATATATATTTCGTCCGATTTGCACAAAAGCCAGAGGTGAAGCCTGATTTGCTTCAAATTTTGTATATATACGCCAGAGTTGAGTAGAATGTTTCATATTTTAGACCCATTTTCAATGGGAGTTTCCTTCAGTTGACTCGATAGTTTCCACAGAGAATATATTTAATATGCTTTTTGATCTAATTGGTTCAGATTTCGTAGTCATATTTCACAATGTAATACCACACTTTCCACAAAACGGTCGAGTTTTAAATAAACTAGGCCGAATAATATATCACAACCCACAATTGACCACATATAATGCCGAGATTTAACCAATATCCTTGTGAAAGCGCAACTGTAGCAAAAATTTTAAATATTACTTAAATTTTCCTTTATCTCGAATACGTATTTCTCGCTCGGTAAATCGTAAATATTATTTCGTACAATTGCATTAAAATTGCTCTAGCTTTATATTTCCCATATTTTGTAACTAACATTGTGTTTCATCCCAGGTTGTCAGCCGATTTAAAATTTAAATAACTCCCAACAAATTTGAACGATTTGAAATGGTAACACAAATTTTTGCTCTACATTGTGGTGAAGGGTATAATATAGTCGGCCCCGCCCGACTTTGGACTTTACTTACTTGTTTTAAATCAAAAATGTGTTTATTTACTTTAAGACAATTTTGCCTTAGTTCGAAGATATACGGCTTTAATAGAGTGACTCAAATTTGCTAAATTTGTGTCTTAAATTTAATGAAACTTTTTTTAAAGCAAAGATAATAAATTTTAATTAAAATGTAATTATTTTAAAGAAATTTCTCCTCAATATTTTATAAATTTTATAAATTGATGTAGATCGGATGGTATGCAAATGGTCCACATCGGAGCACTTTATAAGTCGACCTCATATAAGATTTGATTTCCAGAGCCTCTTGTAAGAACAAATTTCATGCTATCCGGTTGAAATTTTATACGCGATGCTGGTATGTGGCCTCTAACAAATATGCAAATATTGTATCATATCGGTTCATAATTATTTATGTAGCACCCATATAAACAGATCCCCAGATTTGACTTCCAGATCCTTTTAGAGGAGCGTATTTCATCTGATCCGATTAAAATTTGATACGTGATCTAAGCCCTTTCACTGCCGAAATAAAACTAATAATAAAAACTTTAATTTGTCTTCTGTTTTTACTTGTACTAATAGCATGTAGAACAAAAATTTTAATTTTCAGGACCTACTTCAATTACTTCAAGAGCTATATTAGCTCGTTCTGTAGATTTGATTCTTAAATTGTGACCAAATGTCCTTACGAAAATAAGCGCTATTTGCCCTATAATATCTTCCGAAGTGTGAAAAAATACAAACATATATATACAGCAGTAAGTTCGGCCGGGTCGAATCTTAAATACCCACCACCATGAATCAAATATTATAGTTTCCTTTAAAATTTCAGGGGGATTTGATGGCAGATATTCTCCAAAGCAGAGCAGTTCAACTAGTACACTTCACGAAATAAAATTTAAAGTATTTATACCCTAAACCACATAGTGGTCAGGGTATAATAAGTTTGATCGGCCAAAAAATGTGCCTACCAGAAATATTAATTTTAGACCCCATAAAATATATACCGATCGACTCAGAATCACCTCCTGAGTCGATCTAGCGCTTGGTGTCCGTCCGTCCGTCCGTCTGTCCATGTATTTGTTGTTCACAGGATTCCGGTCGCAATTATTAACCGATTTTGATGAAATTTGGTACAGGGAGGTTTTTGGGCACAAGGACAAACGCTATTGAATTTGGAATAAATCGGATCAAATTTAGATATAGCTCCCATATATATGTATCGCCCGATTTCGACAAATGGGGTCACGTTGCGCTTTTTTTCAAACGGATCGTCACCAAATTTGGCAAAAGGTAATCTTTTCCATCGCCCTTGAAGTCTGCAAAATTTCATCTACATCGGTTCAGATTTAGATATAGCTCTCATATAAATGTATCGCCCGATTTTCCCAAATTTGGCCACAAAACCTTTATTTATCAACCGATCTTATTCAAAGTTGGCTAAATATAATTTTCTATAGCACTTACTATATGTGCAAAAAATCATCGAAATCGGTTCAGATTTAGCTATAGCTCCCATATATATGTACCGCCCGATTTTTCTAAATTTGGCCATAAACCCCTTATTTATCAACCGATCTTACCCAAATGTAGTCTTCTATAGCACTAACTATATGTGCAAAAAATCATCGAAATCGGTTCAGATTTAGATATAGCTCCGATATATATGTATCGCCCCATTTTGCCAAATTTGGCCGTAAAACCCTTATTTATCAAGCGATAGTACTCAAAGTTGGCTAAATATAATCTTCTATACCTCTAACTGTATGTGCGCAATTTCATCGAAATCGGTTCAGATTTAGAATAGCTCCCACATATATGTATCGCCCGATTTTCCCAAATTTGGCCATAAAAACCTTATTTATTAAGCGATCTTACTCAAAGTTGGCTTACTCTAATCTTTCATGGTACTTACAATATGTGCCAAAAATAATCGAAGTCGGTTCAGATTTAGATATAGCTCCCATATATATGCATCGCCCGATTTTGGCAAATTTGGCCGTAAAACCCTTATTTATCAACCGATAGTACTCAAAGTTGGCTAAATATACCTCTTACTGTATGTGCGCAATTTCATGGAAATCGGTTCAGATTTAGATATAGCTCCCATATATATGTATCGCCCGATTTTGTCAAATTTGGCCTTAAAACCCTTATTTATCAACCGATCGTACTCAAAGTTTGCCAAATGTAATCTTCTATAGCTCTAACTGTATGTACGAAATTTCATCGAAATCGGTTCAGATTTAGATATAGCTCCCATATATATGTATCGCCCGATTTTGTCAAATTTGGCCGTAAAACCCTTATTTATCAACCGATCGTACCCAAGGTTGGCTAAATGTAATCTTCTATAGCTCTAACTGTATGTGCAAAATTTCATCGAAATCGGTTCAAATTTAGATATAGCTCCCATATATATGTATCGTCCGATTTTGCCAAATTTGGCCGTAAAACCCCTATTTATCAACCGATCGTAACCAAGGTTGGCTAAATGTAATCTTTTATAGCACTAACTGTATGTGCAAAATTTCATCGAAATCGGTTCAAATTTAGATATAGCTCCCATATATATGTATCTTTCGATTTTGAAAAAATTGCCCCTAATAACCTTATTTTTGACCATAGGGGCCTCATTTATTAACTGATCGTACTCAAATTTTACACAAAGTGACCTTCTGTGGTATCAATCATACCTGCAAAATATTATACAAATTGGTTCAGATTTAGATATAGGTCCCATATATATGCATCGCTCGATTTTGTCATATTTGGCCATAATATTCTTATTTATTAACAACCTATGTTATTAAAATTTCAAATTTTGATGTACTAGCTGATCGTATTTAGACTTACATGTAGCACTTACATAATAATATTGCCCTATTTGCAGAAATTTGGATTTATTACCCACAACTAATTGACCGATTTCCTCTTTTTTAATAATGGACTCAATATTAGTGGCATACTAACTCTTTAGGTGCAAAATAAACTATAGCTCCTAATATTAGACATTTCTGCTCAGATTGTGACAAGACACCCATAAACATGTACCCCCTTTATGTTCTCCAAAACCTATACCAATGATACCCCAAAAATGCTTATGTTTACTAATTCTGTAGGGGTGGTTTAGGGTATGATATAGTCGGCCCCGCCCGACTTTCTACTTTACTCACTTGTTTAATAATGGGCTCAATATTAGTGGCATACTAACTCCGTAGGTGCAATATCAACACAGCCAGTGTTGTTAGAAGTAGGGGAAATTCCCTATATGTAGGGTTTTTATAATATTTAGCGTCTTGTAGGGACGTAGGGCCACAATGTAGGACATTTTCACTCAACACAATTTGTAATAATTTTTACATTTTGGTGGCTCTAGAGGAGGAAATTAGAAGCCGGCAAGGCTTGATCTTTAACAATGTGTGGTAAACTTTATTCCTGTAGAAAATTTTGTCAAAATTTTATTTCTATAGAACATTTTGTCAAAATTGTATTTCTATAGAATTTTTTTTCAAAATATTATTTCTATAAAAAATTTTCTCAAAATTTTATTTCTGTGGAATTTTTTCTCAAAATTTTATTTCTATAGAATTTATTGTCAAAATTTTATTTCTATAGAAAAATTTCTCACAAAAATTTGTTTATAGAAACTTTTTCCAAAATTTTATTTTTATAGAGATTTAACAAAAAAGATTACTAATTTGGGTAGAATTCTACCAACTGTGGCAACCGTGGTGGTAATACAAATTTATATTCCAAGTTATATACGTTGCATATTCATGTTTTAAGATAATAAAGTACTTAGAACCATTTTTGTTTTGTAAAATTTTTTAAATTTAACGAAAAATATAGTAGGGAAATTGTTTGGGAATGTATGGGAAAGTAGGGAACTTTTTTTGTCCTTGTAGGGTAAACCGAACATTTTCCCTGGCAACACTGACTATGAGCTATAGTCAGATTGACACAAAGCACCCATAGACATGTACCCCTTAATTTTCTTAAATATGCAACTGCGGTTTATCTCCCAGACCCATATGTTACCCCACAAATGCTTATGATTACTAATTCTGTAATGGTGGTTTAGGGTATGATATAGTCGGCCCCGCCCGACTTTCTACTTTACTTACTTGTTTTTGCATTTGCTTTTATTTTAAAAATATTTTAAAAATATTTAATAACAATTGAAATGCTTCTACTTAATAAATTAATCAGCTGTGGTGAAGAAATTGAAAAGCAACCACTATGCACGCGTCATGCGATTTCTTTTCTATTTTAACGCTGTTATTTAGGCGTCTTCAACAGCTATTTGTAAGTGTAACCATATGCACCGTAGACTACAGTACAAACTTGGTTATATTGTTGGTCTTGCGATGGGTAACACCTCGTCAATCGAACGTTTTTTGGATTGAATTTCCCAATCGTACAAAAATTTTCATTTTATGGGGGTACACCGAAAGGATGTTCATCGTTAATTTTGCGAAACATTCTTCATTAACTAATAAATTTTACGAAGAACATTTTACGAGTATTGGATAAAAACTACGATTTCTAAAGCCGAAGAAGTAAAATCTGGAGATCGGTCTATATGGATGCTATACCAAACATTGACCGATACTCACCATTTTTCGCACACCTCTTTATGGTCCTAAAACACCTCTAGATTTAAAACTTCAGGCAAATTGGAAAACAACTACGGATTCTAGAAGCCCAAGAAGTAAAATCGGGAAATCGGTCTATATGGGGGCTATACCAAAACATGGACTGATACTCACCATTTTTGACACACCTCTTTATGGTCCTAAAATACCTCTTAATTTCAAATTTCAGTAAAATTGGGTAAAAACTGCGGTTTAGTAAGCCCAAGACCCCAAATCGGGAGGTCGGTTTATATGGGGACTATATCAAAACCTGGACCGATATAGCCCATCTTCGAACTTGTCTTGCCTGCAGACAAACTACGAGTTTGTGAAAAATTTCAGCACGATTTCTTCATTATTGAAGACTGTAGCGTGATTACAACAGACTGCCAGACAGATAGACAGACGGACATGGTTATATCGTCTTAGAATTTCTCCCTGATCAAGAATATATATACTTTATATAGTGGGAAATCGATATTTTTATGTGTTACAAACGGAATGACAAACTTATTATACCCCCGTCACCATACTATGGTGGTGGGTATAAAAAGAACCCAAAAAATATCAGCTATAGTTTTTGTATGAATGTCCATTTACTAGACACTCAGAGCTTTTTTCGAGCTAAGGCCATGCGAAAATTGCAGAAAAGTGCTCAGAATCGAATGTAGCGAAAAAACTTTAGAGGCGATAAAAAACAAGTACTTTCGGAAGGGACATCTTTCATCGAGTACTTTCGGACGGGACATGTGACTTTTTGTTTAGAATTTTTGTGTTGCACTGTGTTATATCGCAGCAAAAAATACTTCAGCAGTAAGAGTTTAGTTGCGCTTTTTCGTATACAATAAAGTAGGCAGTGCATCCACACTGCATGAATGGCAATAACGTAAACGAGTAATCAAACCAGTTTATGATCATTTGTTTATGTTATTGCAACCAATTCATGCAGTATAGATGCATGAAAGGTAGTGCTGTTTTCCTTCACGCCAACAATGCTATACTCTAGATTATATATAATTTCGGAGCAATATTTCTATTAAAATGAGCAATTATATCAGCGCTATGTAGAAGCTGCTCTAAATCGGGACATAGCCAACAAAAATCAGCGCTGTTTCGGTTGTTTTGTAAGCAGTTGGTACTGCCTCTCTCCCTTACAATCCTGCTGAAATAGTGCTCCATTTTTTGCTGGGATATAGCCACCATACAAATGGATCGCCAAAGAATTTACTTCTGAAGGCTCATGGGGCAACTAATTTAATCCGATCTGGTTGGAATTTGGACCTCTTATTATTATTCGAAAATTGATTTATATCGGTCCACAATTATTTATAGACTCCTTTATATAAAACGATCGAGGATAAAGAAGTTTATATTGGTAAGCCTTTATTTAACATCTTAAAAAATATAAATATTCTTTATCATTGGCAACTGTTGCCACAACCCATGTACCTCGATTTTATACCCTTCACCTCTACTGTGGTACAGGGCACAATAGGTTTGTGCATTTGTATGTAATCCTAAGAAGGAGACCCCCATAGAATTAAATTCTTAGCCGATTTAGCGATGTCTGTATGTCTGCCTGTCCGTCCGTCTGTCTGTTCATGTGTTTTTGTGTGCAAAGTACAATTCTAGGGTGATTCCAGCTGATTTAAATTTTAAGCCTAGACATATTTTAGAAGTATTAAAAATGTTGGCATATAAACCTTTACATAGCTCAGAATAAATTTGATGGATTTAAGATGGTGCCAACAATTTTGGTCTACAAAGTCGGCCCCGCTCGACTTTAGACATTCCCTACTTGTTATACCCTCCACCATAGGATGGGGGTATATTAACTTTGTCATTCCGTTTGTAACACATCGAAATATTGCTCTAAGACCCCATAAAGTATATATATTCTGGGTCGTGGTGAAGTTCTGAGTCGATCTGAGCATGTCCGTCCGTCTGTTGAAATCACGCTAACTTCCGAACGAAACAAGCTATCGACTTGAAACTTGGCACAAGTAGTTGCTATTGATGTAGGTCGGATGGTATTGCAAATTGGCTATATCGGTCCACTTTTACGTATAGCCCCCATATAAACGGACCCCCAAATTTGGCTTGCGATTGCTCTAAGAGAAGCAAATTTCATCCGATCCGGCTGAAATTTGGTACATGGTGTGAGTATATGGTTTCTAACCACCATGCAAAAATTGGTCCATATCGGTCCACTTTTACGTATAGCCCCCATATAAACGGACCCCCACATTTGGCTTGCTATTGCTCTAAGAGAAGCAAATTTCATCCGATCCGGCTGAAATGTGGTACATGGTGTTAGTATATGGTCTCTAAAAAACGTGCAGAAATTGGTCCATATCGGTCCATAATTATATATAGCCCCCATACAAACCGATCCCCCGATTTGACTTGCGGAGCCTCTAAGAGAACCAAATTTCATCCGATCCGGCTGAAATATGGTACATGGTTTTAGTATATGGTCTCTAACAACCATGCAGAAATTGGTCCATATCGGTCCATAATTATATATAGCCCCCATATAAACCGATCCCCCGATTTGGCTTGCGGAGCCTCTAAGAGAAGCAAATTTCATCCGATCCGGCTGAAATTGGGTACATGGTGTCAGTATATGGTCTTTAACAACCATGCAAAAATTGGTCCACATCGGTCCATAATTATATATAGCCCCCATGTAAGCCGATCCCCAGAATTGACCTCCGGAGCCTCGTAGAGGAGCAAAATTCACCCGATCCGGTTGAAATTTGGAACATGGTGTTAGAATGTGGTCTCTAACAAACACGCAAGAATTGGTACATATCGGTCCATAATTATATATAGCCCCCATATAAACCGTTCCCCAGATTTGATCTCCGGAGCCTCTTGGAGGAGCAAAATTCATCCGATTCGATTGAAATTGCAACGTGGTGTTAGTATAAAGCCGCTAATAACCATGACAAAATTGGTCCATATTCGTCTATAGTTATATATAAAGCCGATCCCTAACCACACAAAAATTGGTCCATATCGGTTCATAATCATGGTTGCCACTCGAGCCAAAAATAATCTACCAAAATTTTATTTTTATAGAAAACATTGTCAAAATTTTATTTCTATAGAAAATTTTGTCAAAATTTTACTTCTATAGAAAATTTTGTCAAAATTTTATTTCTATAGAAAATTTTGTCAAAATTTTACTTCTATAGAAAATTTTGTCAATATTTTATTTCTATAGAAAATTTTGTCAAAATTTAATTTCTATAGAAAATTTTGTCAAAGTTTTATTTCTATAGAAAATTTTTTCCAAATTTTATTTCTATAGAATTTTTTTTCCAAATTTTACTTCTATAGAAAATGTTGTCAAAATTTTATTTTGTTAAAATTTTATTTCTATAGAAACTTTAATTATATACGTATTTAATCGGCCTTTTCTAGTTTAATATATACCACGAATGGACTGTTAGGAAGTTTTAAGATACCCTTCCATCGGCAAGTGTTACCGCAACCCAAGTAATTCGATTGTGGATGACAGTCTTCAGTAGAAGTTTCTACGCAATCCATGGTGGAGGGTATATAAGCTTCGGCCTGGCCGAACTTACGGCCGTATATACTTGTTTAGATTCAGTTACTACGTTTGTTTCCAATAAAGTAACCTATATCACCTATTGGTGTTTCTTTAAGTGTAGTCCCATTTAGCGTTTTTTTTTTATATTTTTTAAACATTTTCCACCCCAATATATTGACAACGCATAAAGAGAGAAAAATGTAAAAACAACACTCACACAATGGTATCATATTCTTTGCAGTCTTATTTATGGTCCGTGATGATTGTGGAGTGCCTGAGTTAGTACCGGGACCTCATTGGCAGTAGTGGTGGCAGTGATTGTGGGAATATGTCACTTTATGGCCATTGTCCATTTAACATTAATCAAAAGCGTAAACTGTGATACTTGAGTTGACAGATAAATGACCCCAATGCAGATGCCTGACATATTACAAACAGGACAGTGAATATTCCATGTTCTCGTTGTCCACAGCTCTCGCATAGTTGGTTAGGGAGTAATGCTGAATACATCACCAGAAGTGGGTGTACGTACCATCAGGTCAACACAAAAACCCGTCAATATTTTGCTTTTAAATTCAAGTGGATTTGTCTAAATACTTATACCGAATTCCCCTCCGGAACAATAAATTTAATTTGGTGAACATAGAAATAATCGAAATGTACAGTAGAACTACAAAGTTGATGCATTGCTTCCATTGAAGACGAATTTAATCATTTTAAAGAATTTTTCACAACTATTAAAGACAAGTTGATCTTAGTCAAACAAAATTTTCTTTCGTATGAAGATACAGTAGTTTTCGCTTATATTCCACACCCATAGTTGCACAATATTTTGGGCAATATGTGAAATTCGACAAATAATCAAATTCTTTTATATGCCTCTTTGGTATATAATTGTTTTTGCACATTTCCAGGAATATGAGTATAAAAGGAAAAATATGTTAAGAAAAGACGATTTATTTTGTTTTTATTAAAATATATTTAAATCAATGAGGTACATTTTCAAGAATGCAAAATCAATTCAATTATAATACATATCTGGTTGAAGACCAGATCTGATGCTTTTTATACCCTTCACCACTACTGTGGTACAGGGTATAATAAGTTTGTGCATTTGTATGTAACGCCAAGAAGGAAAAGTCGGAGACCCATCGTTTAGTATACCGATCGTCTTAGAATTAAATTCTGACTCGATTTAGTGATGTCCATCTGTCTGTCTGTTCATGTATTTTTGATGGAAATCGGTTCAGATTTAGATATAGCACCCATATATATCTTTCGTTCGATTTGCACATATATGGCGTCAAAAGCCAGTGTTTTGCCCTGACTTGATTCAAATTTTGCACGAGAGGTACGTTTAACGTTGTTTTATGTTTGCCAAAAAAAAAAATCGCGTCAGATTTAGATATAGCTCCCATATATATATATATATATATATATATATATATATATATATATATATATATATATATATATATATATAATATATATATATATATATATATATTATATATATATATATATATATATATATATATATATATATATATATATATATATATATATATATATATATATATATATATATATATATATATATATATATATATATATATATATATATATATATATATATATATATATATATATATATATATTATATTTTTTTTTTTTTTTCCGATTTGCACTTATATGGCCTCAAAAGCCAGTGTTTTGCCCTGACTTGATTCAAATTTTGCGTTTAATAGTAACGGCAAGTGTGCCAAATTTGGTTGAAATCGATTCAGATTCAGATATAGCTCCCATATATATCGGCTCAGATTTAGATATAGCTGTCATATATATTTATAACCGATCTGGTCAGAAATGACGTATTTATCAACCGATCTTCTTCCAATTTCGTATAATCGAATATTTTGTGAGTCTCGTAAATGCAAAATATCATTCACATCGGTTCAGATTCAGATATAGCTCTCATGGTTGAAATCGGTTCAGATTTAGATATAGCTCCCACATATAGCTTTGGTCCAATTTACACTCCTATGACGCCAGAGGCCAAATGTTTACTCCGAGTTACGTGAAATTTTGCACAGGGAGTAGAATTAACATAATAAATATGCGTACCGAATTTAGTTGAAATTGGTTCGGATTTAGATATAGCTTCCATATATATATGTCGTCCGATTTACAGATATGACCACCGTAGATCAATATTTTCCTCCGATGTAGTTAAAATTGTGCACAGAAAATGGAAATAACATTTTTACTATGCATGCCAAATTTAGTTGAAATTGGTTCAGATTTTAATATAGCTGTCATATATATCTTTCGCCCGATACGAACTTATATGGCCCCAGAGGTCAAAATTTCACGCCGATTTACTTGAAGTTTTGTACAGAGAGTAGGACTAACATTCTTGCAACACATGCCAAATTTGGTTGAAATCGGTTCAGATTTCGATATAACTCCCATATATATCTTTCGCCCAATATAGATTCATATGACCACGGAGGCCAAAGTTTCATTTTCGAAAATTTTGAAGTTTGGCACTGAGCGTTCAACTAAAATTTTAGCAATGTGTACCAAATTTTATCAAAATCGGTTCAAAATTAGACAAAGCCGCCATATATATATGTTATTCCGATTTTAGCAAATATGGCCAAAATACCCATATATTCCTTTTAAAATCGTCACTGTTAAGTCGAAAACTCGCAAAAATGATTCAAATTTACCTATACTCTAATTAGTATATGTCGACCTATAAATCATATATGCAGATTTGCTAAATTTTATGCAACTTAAATATTTCCGATATTTTTTACTAACATTGTGGTCCGTCCCGGTCATCAACCAATTTAAATTTTAAGTCCAGGTATTTTGTGAAAGTTTACAAAATTTTGTCCAAATCGGTTCATAAATATTGGTATATGGGAATATAGACCTTTTTATAGTTCCCAACAAATTTGAAGGTGTTAAGATGGTATCAAAACTATTGATATACATACACGGATGAAAAAGACTGTTTTTCATATGTTTGGCTATAAACATTATATGTTTGGAACACAAATTTTTAAACACAATATTTTTGAGTGCAAGCATATAATGTTCATAAACTAGCATAACATGTTTGGGACATAAATGTTAATATGTTAGAACATATTATGTTTGGGACATAAAATGTTTGTAAATATAATATGCTTGGATGCAAACATATATTAATTTAGAAATAGCCTATAAACATATATGTGTTTAGTAGCTTGGAGCGCTATTTAACAGGGAGCGATATTGAATTAAGTTGGTGGTTGTTGCTTGTTATTACAAAATTAACATTTTATTTTTCCTTGGGCAATTGATCAGCTACTTCTTTGATCCTTACAAACTGTGTGGTCCGCTGTTCGAGTCCCCGTCCGGCAAAAGGTAAAATTAAAATAAAAAAATCATTAAATTGAATAATTTCTTTTACAATGTTTGTATTACAGAAAAAGGTGCTAAGAACTAAAAAATCTTGTGGAAGTGAGAAAGATGTCGGGGAATATACAATTGGGCAGAAACAAAATTTTGAGCATTCAGGTCAAAAACCTTTGTTGTTAGCACCTATATTACCTGTTTATTTTCATAATTCATTATGATTGTAAATATATAAATAAATAAATAAAATTTTGAGCACAATATTGTTTGGGAGAATTTTTTTAAGCATATAATATTTTTGGGTGCAAAATGCTTCCAAACATATTATATGTTCACATAATAACATATTGTTTTTTAGAAGACAACATTATTGAATTTGGATGCAAAAATACAAAATGTTTGGAACTTAGACTACCCAACCATATATTGTTTAGACCAATATGCTTTCAAACATATTATATATTGGAAGAGATCAAACATATAAATGTTTGGGCAATACCCAAAAATGTATATGCTTGAAGCAAAATATGTTTGGGAGTATATGTTACAGAAGCGATTTTTTGTGAGCGTGTAGTGGTGAAGGGTATAACATAGTCGGCCCCGCCCGACTTTAGACTTTCCTTACTTGTTTATTAGGATGTCAACATTTTATTGTGGTTTATATCTTAAATAGTTTATATTGATTTCTTTTTATCAACACATTACAAAATGGAATATATGCAAAATCGGCCTATATGTTAAGTGAAATGACTTATTCAGCAAACTATATGTGTGAAATTTATATCATAATGATAATACGAGGGCGGTTCGGAAACTTCTTAGCCTATCAATGAAAGAGAATAGTTAGTTTTTCAAAACTATTTTTATTTTTTAATATAATCTCCTGAAACTTCAATACACTTAGTCCAACGCTTTTCGAGCAATTCTATCCCTTGATTAAAAAAGTTTTCCTCAAGGTATTCAAAACAGTGGTTTACAACTGTAATTGCATCTTCATTTGAAGTAAAACGCTTGCCAGCAAGGATTGTTTTTTAGATTTGGGAACAAGTAAAAGTCACTGGGAGCTAAATCAGGAGAATAAGGTGGTTGGTCAAGCAACTCGTACTTTAATTCGTTGATTTTAGCTATTGTTAAAACACTCTTGTGCGCTGGTGCGTTGTCTTGATGAAAATTTATTTTTTTGTTTTTGTAAGCCATTTCGAAAATTTAATTGATCCAAAAGGTTGCAATAGTACTCTGAATTTATTGTTTTACCCTTTTGCAGATAGTCAATCAATAAAATACCTTTGAAGTCCCAAAAACCGTTGCCATAACCTTACCAGCCGATTGAATTGTGTTTGCCTTTTTTGGGGCAATTCCTCCAGCTTCAGTCCATTGTTTGGATTGTTCTTTTGTCTCTGAAGTATAGTGGTGGATCCATGTCTCATCAATGGGAGCCACCGTGGTGCAATAGTTAGCATGCCCGCCTTGCATACACAAGGTCGTGGGTTCGATTCCTGCTACGACCGAACACCAAAAAGTTTTTCAGCGGTGGATTATCCCACCTCAGTAATGCTGGTGACATTTCTGAGGGTTTCAAAGCTTCTCTATGTGGTTTCACTGGAATGTGGAACGCCGTTCGGACTCGGCTATAAAAAGGAGGTCCCTTGTCATTGAGCTTAACATGGAATCGGGCAGCACTCAGTGATAAGAGAGAAGTTCACCACTGTGGTATCACAATGGACTGAATAGTCTAAGTGAGCTTGATACATCGGGCTGCCACATAACCTAACCTAACCTAACATGTCTCATCAACAGTTATGAAACGATGCTTAAAATCCATTTTATTTCGCTTAAAACGATCCAAACAAGCTTGAGAAATGTTCATTCTTATGCGTTTTTGATCGACTGTTAACAAATGCGGCACTCATCTTGCCGAAAGCTTTTTCATCTGTAGTTCTTCATGCAAAATTCAATGGACTCGATCATTTGAGATGCCCATGATATTAGTAATTTCACGCACTTTTATTCGTCGATCATTTAATACCATATCATGCACTTTGGCTACAATTTCTGTTGTTGTTGCTGTTTTTGGACGTCCACTACGTGGTTCATCTTCAATGCTTGTACGATCACGTTTAAATTACGGACCCACCATATCATTATGAATTTCTTGTCCCGATAAACCTTTTTTATGTAAATATTTAATGACAGCACGCATTTCTAATTTTTCCATTGTAAAAAAATTGCGGATGCGTCTTTTTTGAACACCTGTTTCTATATGTAGGAGTCGCCAGATCGAAACAAAATTTAACATGTGTTCATAACAGAGATGGAAGTTTCCAAAACACTTAACTTTTTTCTGTTAATACCGCGCTTTTTGTGCTAGGCTTAGAAGTTTCCGAACTGCCCTCTTAGAAGAATGATTTTTGGACTATATGTGCGATGGACTATAAGCGAAAACTATTGTACCCATTTTGAAGTCGGTGGAATTTCTTTTTTTGTTTTGTCCATATATAAAACGAATTCGATGAAAATTTTATTGACTTTTGGAGCAGGAAACAAGTATATACGGCCGTAAGTTCGGCCAGGCCGAATTTCATGTACCCTCCACCATGGATTGCGTAGAAACATCTATGAAAGACTGTATTCCACAATCAATTACTTAGGTTGTGGTAATACTTTCTGATGGCAAGGTGTCTTAAAACTTCTTAAGATCGTCTTCCCAATTGTAAATTGGTCCATATGGGTATATACTAGACAAAAAAGGTATATATAGGTATGTCTACAAATATTTACGAACCGATATGGACTTTTGCGCGGTAATTAGAGAGCCACTATTGAAATATGGGGGTCGCTTTATATGAGGGCTATAAACAATTATGAACCGATATGGACCAATTTTTGTGTGATTGGGCATTGATTTATCTGATGGCTATATATAGGATGAAATTTGCTGCTCCAAGAGATCCAAAACCAAATCAGGGGATATGGGGGCTATGTATGAATATGGACCGATATATACCAATTGTGGCATGGTTTTTAAAGACCATATATTAACACCATGTACCAAATTTCAACCGGATCGGATGAATTTTGCTTCTCCATAAGGCTCCGGAGGTCAAATCTGGAGACCAGTTTATATGGGCTATATATAATTATGGACCGATATGGACTAATTTTCGCATGGTTGTTAATGTCCATATAGATACACCAAACAAAAAATTTCAACTGAATCAAATGAAAATCTCCCCTCCAATAGGCTTCAAAACTAAATCTACGGATCAGTTTATATGGAGGCTTTATATGATTATGGACCGATATGGACCAATTTTGGCATGGTTGTTAAACACCATATACTAACACACATATTCAACCGGATCGAATGAAATTTGCTTCTCTTAGAGGCTACGAAAGCCAAATCTGGGAATCGGTTTATATGGTGGCTATATATAATTATGGACCGATATTGCCCAATTTTTTCTTGATTATTAACACCATGTACCAAATTTCAACCGGATCGGATGAAATTTGCTTCTCTTAGAGGCTCCGCAAGCCAAATCTGGGGATCGGTTTATATGGGGGCTATATATATATATATATATATATATATATATATATATATATATATATATATATATATATATATATATATATATATATATATATATATATATATATATATATATATATATATATATATATATATATATATATATATATATATATATATATATATATATATATATATATATATATATATATATATATATATATTTTTTTTTTTGTGGGTCGTGGTCAAATCCTGCGTCGATCTAAGCCTGTCCGTCCAGCCGTCCGTCTGTTGAAATCACGCTAACTTCCGATATATATATATATATATATATATACTTTATGGGGTCTTACAGCATATTCGATGTGTATGACAACAAAGTTGACAACGGTATGACAAAGTTAATATACCCCCCCATCCTATGGTGAAGTGTATAAAAAACTTAAATTACTCTAACATACATCAGATTCACTAAATAAACTTAAATCAATTTCGAGGCTGTTTGTTTGTCTACAGACTAACTATCTAAACCAAAGATATAGTATGATATAAAATATTTGCCGCGCCCAATTTAGACTTTCCTTATTGGTTTTAGTGTGGAGTTGTTTTTTTTTTTGCAATTCTAAATGACACATATATGATGGTAGTTTCTCAGAAATCTAACAAGAGTTCCATTTACAGAATTTAAGTTTTTTGATAGCAAAGAAAACAATCAAGGAAATTCAAAAATATTAAAATAACTGAACTAAAACCCGTGAAACCGCAGAATGTGAGCAAACTAAAAAAGAAGCAACGTTAAAAGTATCTCCCCAAGTCGCAGTTTTATCTAATGCAAATTTTCTCTTTATAGTAGTGCTTTTATACAAAGTTATGGCTATTGTTATGTATTCAGTAGATGTCTAGGGGAAGCGACCATCTTTCGAAATGGCAATAAGAATAACAATAGTTTTTGGGCGATAGGCACGTTGATAACACACATACTGAAAGCATGTCAAGTTCGAAGATATCGGTGCAATTATATAGCACCACATTATAACATCCTGATAATCTAGACACCGATCTTACGATTTGATTTCTTGAAAGCAACACAGAAAAAAATTTCACCAAGATATTTTTTTTTCAATTAATAAATTAATTGATAGAATTAACTTTTTAATCAAGATAGAAACATTAAGTCAATTAACTCAATCATTGGCAATTTTAAAATTTTTAATTAAAAAATTAATTGATACACTTAACTTTTTAATCAAACTCGGAAAAGTAAATCAGTTAAAAAACGTGATGGACATTTTTTTTTAATTTTTAAATAAAACTTTATTTTAGTTTTTTATTCAAACATAAAAGTCAGTTAAGAAAGCAATTGAAAATAGTTGCGTTTTTAATTAAAAAAATAATTGAGTTTTGCAATCAACATCAATTAGATTTTTAATTGAATCAAATAAAAAATTAATTGAAATTTGCTAATGAAATCATTTAATTCTTTTATCAATAATTTATTATGACCAATTAAAACTGTGATTGAAATGTCATCAATCATTTTTGTGATTGACGACATTTCAATTAAAAAATTAATTGAATCAATTAATTTCGTGATTGAATCAGAAAAAACATTTTTGTGAAGTAAGCCTTTGTATGAAGTTCAAAATCTAGAGGGACTTTGAAGCCATATAACATAGAGCTATGCCAGAAACGGTTTTTTGCACCAAAGGCGGGGGTATCAGGAACTTACCCAAAATTCTGTTTCGGGAGTACGCGGATCAAAAAAATAATTTTAAATGTGGATGGTCAATACATTTTTATCGATACGAAAAAATTTCGGGGGCGCGGGCCATACATATAAACCGATCTCGAGAGTTGACTATTGGAGTTGACTCCTGCGGCCGCAATTTCCATCCGATTTGGGGGAAAGTCGAAATGTAACGCCATTCCGATCCGTTTACAGAAAGAAAAGATAATTTTAATTAATAAGAAAATACGAAGATCCAAATAAAATGTTTATCAATCTTCCTGCGATAAACTATTTTAAAGATTCAACGTCCACAGTTGTAGGTGTTTTATCAAAACTATTTTCCTATTTATACCCTGCGCCACACTATGGAACAGGGTATTATAAGATAGTGCATATGTTTGCAACACCCAGAAGGAGACGAGATAGACACATGGTGTCTTTAGCAAAAATGCTCAGGGTGAGCTCCTGAGTCGATATAGCCATGTCCGTCTGTCCGTTTGTCCGTGAACACATTTTTGTAATCAAAGTCTAGGTCGCAGTTTTAGTCCAATCGACTTCAAATTTGGCACAAGTATGTGTTTTGGCTCACAACCCTATTGATTTTGGAAGAAATCGGTTCAGATTTAGATATAGCTCCCATATATATTTCGCCGATATGGACTATATGGCCCCAGATGCCAGAGTTTGACCCCAATTTGCTTAAAATTTTGCACAATTAGTACTACAGTCAAGTGTGCCAAATTTTATTGAAATCGGTTCAGATTTAGATATAGCTCACATATATATCGTTCGCCCGATTTACACTCATATGACCACAGAGGCCAATTTTTTGCTCCGATTCAGTTGAAATTTTGCACTGGGAGTGGAATTAGCATTGTAGCTATGCGTGCCAAATTTGGTTGAAATCGGTTCAGATTTAGATATATCTCTCATATATAGCTTTCGCCCGATTTACACTCATATGACCACAGAGGCCAATTTTTTGCTCCGATTTAGTTGAAATTTTGCACAGGGAGTAGAATTAGCATTGTAGCTATGTGTGCCAAATTTGGTTGAAATCGGTTCAGATTTAGATATAGCTCCCATATATATGTTTTTCTGATTTCGACAAAAATGGTCAAAATACCAACATTTCCCTTGTAAAATCGCCACTGCTTAGTCGAAAAGCTGTTAAAATGACTTTAATTTTCCTAAACTTCTATTACATATATATTGAGCGATAAATCATAAATAAATTTTTGCAAAGTTTCCTTAAAATTGTTTCAGATTTAAATTTATCCCATATTTTTTTACTAACATTGTGTTCCACCTTAGGGCTTTAGCCGACTTAAATTTTGAGTCTATAGATTTTGTAGAAGTCTATCAAATTCTGTCTAGATCGAGTGATATTCAAATGTATGTATTTGGGACAAACCTTTATATATAGCCCCCAACACATTTGTCGGATGTGATATGGTATCGAAAATTTAGATCTACAAAGTGGTGCAGGATATAATATAGTCGGCCCTGCCCGACTTTAGACTTTCTTTACTTGTTTTCTAATAAAAAATCAACAATAATATCGTAGACATGTTCGTCAATGTCTGCAGTTTTTATGTCTCTTTCGGCTTCGCAAGAAGATTTGTTTACTTCTGACACTAGCGGAGGCTTGTCCGTTTCGGAATCCTTTTGCTGACCGCTTTGTATACCTTCATATACATATCATGAAAGCCGTAACTTACACGTCCTTGTGTCGGAGCGAGATGTGGCAACGATTCAATGTTCAATATAAACACCTCATATCGTCTTGGTCCATCCACCTCATCCAAACGACCAACCTTCCAATCGGCGGTTGGAATATCTGAGTTACATTCCTTTAGTCTGTTTAATATGGACTCAGAATCAGGAGGGTTTGCAGGTATCCATGCATGGGCTCTAGGTTTAGCCGGTGTGTCTTTTTTCTCAACTAATTCCAAAGCGACTCCTTCCCAAACTTCACCAATTATCATCAAAGCAGCTTTAAAACAATCCATAGACTTCTGGTCCGCAAATGCGATTAACTTAAATCGTCCTTGATACCATCAAGCATCTTGCCATCGAGGACTTGGTCCGAGAAACTTTTTTCTCACCTCTGAGTAGACATGATAAATCGCATTCTCAATTTCCCCCATTTTTGCATTGGAACCACACCGTCCTTTGTTAATGATAGCCATTAAAAGGCTGTCTTTTGCAACTGAGGCAAACGATCTTTGATCCGGTTAGGAAGATGGCAGCTCATGCGGTGATCGTTCCCTTCAAGAATTCCTTGAGCTCATTTTAAGAAATCGCTTTGCTTAGCCGACATCGTGCTTGGGTCGACTGATCCTAATTTCTTTAGGATAAACAAAACATTTCTGCGTTCCTTGAATCTCTTTCGTGAGGGATTACCTCCTATTGATGTCTTTACCTTAGAAACACTGATACAAATATTTTCGTGAGATTTCGTTTCCTTACAACACGTATTCGTTTTTGCTTAGTATCGAAGACGCATTTCTCTTATATGAAGTTTTTATCCTTGTTCAAAAGTCGACAAACCTTTCCATAACTCCTTTTGTCCTTATAATTAAGTGATTCGACTTGATAATGGTTATCTTAAAATTAAGGAAAATTTTGTTTGACTAAGGTCAACTTGTCTTTAATAATTGTGAAAAATTCTTCAAAATTAATCAAATCGATTTTACTTCAATCACAGTAAATTGAAAGTTTTCGTTAACACGTTTTTAGAGGACTTTGGTAGCACATGAAGAAAAAAGATGAAAAACCGACTATATTAAAATTTTTTCTTAGAATCAAGTACGCAACACTCAAATTTAAAAAAGAATATTGTCTTAAAGTATCCTTACTTCAATTCTCCGCTTCTTTGGGCTTCTAGAAACTGTATTTACTATCCGATTTGGCTGATATTGGAAATCTACAGGTATTTTAGGACCATGAAGAGGTGTGCCAAAATTGGTGAGTATCGGTCCATGGTTTGGTATAGGCCCCATATAGACCGATCTCCCGATTTGGGGTCTTGGGTTTATACAAACCATAATTTTTATCCAATTCGCCGGAAATTGGAAATCTTGAGGTATTTTAGGACCATAAAGAGGTGTGCCAAAAATTATGAGTATCGGTCCATGTTTTGGTATAGCCCCCATATAGACCGATCTCCCGATATGGGGGTCTTGGGCTTGTAGAAACCGTAATTTTTATCCAATTCACCAGAAATTGGAAATCTTGAGGTATTTTAGGACCATAAAGAGGTGTGCCAAAAATTATGAGTATCGGTCCATGTTTTGGTATAGTCCCCATATAAACCGACCTCCCGAGTTGGGGTCTTGGGCTTATAGAAACCGTAATTTTTATCCAATTCGCCTGAAATTGGAAATCTTGGGGTATTTTAGGACCATAAAGAGGTGTGCCAAAAATGGTGAGTATCGGTCCATGTTTTGGTATAGCCCCCATATACACCGATCTCCCGATTTTACTTCTTGAGCTTCTAGAAACTGTATTTACTATTCGATTTGGCTGATATTGGAAATCTACAGGTATCTTAGGACCATGAAGAGGTATTCCAAAATTGGTGAGTATCGGTCCATGTTTTGGTATAGCCCCCATATAGACCGATCTCTCGATTTTACTTCGTGGGCTTATAGAAACCGTAGCTTTGATCCAATTTGCCTGAAATTGGAAATCTAGAGGTATTATAGAACCATAAAGAGGCAAGCCGAAAATGGTGAGTATCGGTCAATGTTTTAGTATAGCCCGATCTCCCGATTTTACTTTTTGGCCTTATAGAAACCGGAAATTGTAAATATACTGGAATTTTAGAATTAAACAAGTATATACGGCCGTAAGTTCGGCCAGGCCGAATCTTATGTACCCTCCACCATGGATTGCGTAGAAACTTCTACGAAAGACTGTCATCCACAATCGAATTACTTGGGCTGTGGTATCTTAAAACTTCTTAACATCGTTTTCTAAATTGTGAGTTAGTCCATACGTGGTATATATTAGACAAAAAAGTCTACAAATAATTAAGAATCGACATGGACTTTTGCACGGTACGTAGGGAGCCAGAATTGAAATATGGGGGTCGCTTATATGGGAGCTATATAGAATTATGAACTTGACATGGACCAATTTTTGTGTGATTGGCGATCGATTTATCTGAGGACTATATATCACTATAGACCGATATGGACATAGTTAGGCATGGTTGTTAACGGCCATATACTAGCACAATGTACCAAATTTCAAGTGACTCGGATGAAATTTGCTCCTCCAAGAGGCTCCAAAACCAAATCTCGGGATCGGTGTATATGAGGGGTATGTATGATTATGGACTGATATGGACCACTTTTGGCATGGTTATTAAATATCATATACTACCACCACGTACCAAATTTCAACCAGATCCGATGAATTTTGCTTCTCCACCGGAGGTCAAATCTGGGGATCGGTTTATATGGGGGCTATATATAATTATGGACTGATATGAACCAATTCCTGCATGGTTGGTGGATACCATATACTAACATCACATACCAAATTTCAACCGAATCGGATGAATTTTGTTCTTCCAAGGGGCTCCTGAGGTCAAATCTGGGGATCGGTTTATATGGAACCTATATATAATTATTGACCGATTTCGACCAATTTTTGGCATGGGTGTTTGAGGCCATATATTATCAATTTTGCTCTTCCAAGGGGCTCCGGAGGTCAAATCTGGGGATCTGTTTATATAGGACCTATATATAATTATTGACCGATTTTGACCAATTTTTGGCATGGGTGTTTGAGGCCATATATTAACACCACGTACTAAATTTCAACTGAAGCAGGTGAATTTTGGTCCTCCAAGAGGCTCCGGAGGTCACATCTGGTGATCGGTTTATATGGGGGCTATATATAATTATGGACCGATATGGACCAATTTTTGCATGGTCATTAGAGACCATATACTAACACCATATACCAAATTTCAGCCGGATCGGATGAAATTTGCTTCTCTTAGAGGCTCCGCAAGCCAAATCGGGGGATCGGTTTATATGGGTGCTATATATAATTATGGACCGATGTGAACCAATTTTTGCAAGGTTGTTAGATACCGTATACTAACACCATGTACCAAATTTTAGCCGGATCGGATGAAATTTTCTTCTCTTAGAGCAATCGCAAGCCAAATTTGGGGGTCCGTTTTAGGGATGGGTATCGAACTGTAACACATCGATTAATGTAATCGATTATTATTTTCAAGACAATAATCGATTCATAGATTAATCGCCGATGAAAACATCGATTAATCGGCGTTTTCGATTAATCGACAGCGAGTAGGCATTGTGGATAGTAGAGCAGTAGTCTTCAGAACTTTCTGAAATCCTACATGCTCTACTAAAGATAGAGGTTGTAAGTCCTTACAAATCATATAAACAATACTTTGAGTAATTTTGAAACTCAAATTACCACCCTCTTTATGATCAGCTACGTTCTCTAATGCACAGTTTATCAGAGGTTGACTCACAGCACATGAAGAACTGGATGATGGTTTTTGTGGTTTTGCTTCAACAATTTCTGTAGCTTTCTGTGCAGGCCTTTTCAACCCGATTTTAGTATGCTTGTGCTCGAGATGGTTTTTTAAATTTGTCGTGTTCCCAATTGTTGTTGTTTTAACTCCACAATGTCGACATCTAGCACAGTTGTTTGGTTCTTTCTCAAAATGTTCCCAAACAGCACTTTTTGGAGGCATCTTGTAACAATCTCAGGAAAAACTAAGAATAAATAGGTAAATAAATATTTTGTAATAGTAATTAACAAAATTCACACTAACTGAAGTCACAACACAAATTAATCAACTTTCAACTGAACAACTAGATTTTTTTTTTTTGACAAATGACAACTTTACTAATACCACATTTGCCAACTTCTAAAATTTGTTCTCCATTAGTGTTACCATATGACTATATTTTTGCTGAATGGCATCACGAAAATATAATAATATTTCTGCGTATAAACAGTGAGTTAAGCTGAAAACACAATGGGATCGACCGTTTTTGATGGTGTTCACAATGGGAGTGACAAAACACAGGCTTATGTGAAATGTTGTGAGAAAGAGCTGGATGGCGTGTAAACAGAAATGGTCGATCCCGTTGTGTTTTCAGTTTAAGTATTTGCAAATAAGACTTTCCTAAAAATATCGATTTATTTAAATATTAAACATCGATTATTCGATTAATCGATTAATCGAACATAGAACACATCGATTAAAAAAACATCGATCACTTTGTAAAAACATCGATTTTTCCCATTAATCGATTAATCGATACCCATCCCTAGTCCGTTTATATGGGGGCTATACGTGAAAGTGGACCGATTTGGCCCATTTGCAATACCGTCCGACCTACATCAATAACAACTACTTGTGCCAAGTTTCAAGTCGATAGCTTGTTTCGTTCGGAAGTTAGCATGATTTCAACAGACGGACGGACGGACATGCTCATATCGACTCAGAATTTCACCGCGACCCAGAATTTATTTATGGGGTCTTAGAGCAATATTTCGATGTGTTACAAACGGAATGACAAAGTTAACATACCCCCATCCTATGGTGGAGAGTATAAAAAAACGTGAGGGTTTAGAAGGCGCACTGATCATGAAAATTGCATGAAACTGAATGTAAAATTTCCAGATTTTACTTCTCGTAATCATTTTAATAATGGGGATGAAAATCTACAGATTTTAGATTTCAAATCAAGGCGTAATTTCATCATTATCTTGCACACTTAAAAGAGATGTTAATGATTTCCCTAAAACTCAAACAAAAATGGTTCTTATAAATCCTGCTGGGAGAATATCTTTCATCATATCCCCCTGAAATTTTAAAGGAAACTATAATATTTGATTCATGGTGGTGGGTATTTCAGAACTTACTGCTTTATATACTTGTTTTGTTTCTGTTTTGGAATGAATTTTTTTTTATCCTCCAACAAATTTATAAAATCATAGCAATATCTTTATCGAAAGAAGGATATTTTGTATCAGAAATATTTATTTTTAACAAAATACTCGTACATTGGGTCATTGATATCTCAACTTTTTTTTTATCAAATATAAAATCGATAAAGAAATTCAAACAATCAATGCAACACTTTATAAATGTTTCAATAATTTTCATGATAAGTATTTTTTATCAAAATTTAACAAGGCCTAGTGTTTTCTGTGTGTCAGGATTTACGACGGTCCAAAGATATAATCGTGATAACTCTCATCCGTGGACATTGTACTCAGTTTCAATGTGACAATCCTCTACGTAAATATTCTCTAGTTATTTCTACGTGTTATGCTATTTTGCATTTTTACAAGAAAATTTTAAATGAAAAGCTGTCATTTCCTTTTGAATAAAGTAAAAAAGAAACACATAAAGGGGAACATCTTCTAAGAAACTGACTATTGCAAAACTCAAGCAAGTTATTACAAAAGAGAGAGAAAAATATACAGTGAATTACTTTCTTTTTCCACGCTCAGAAAAAGTTATCATCATTTGTAAAATGTCATTCCTGTACTTGTGATTAGTCTAGCATCGTTATATTAATGCTGATTGTGGTAAGGGATTTTGATGAAGACTATGGTAAAAGGTTCCTGCTATGGGAAGTTCATATTAGGAAAGACCTGGAAGGACTCAATAACTAAGATATCTTATTATAAATCATTGATTATTTTAAAGTATCGGAGGATTAGAGAAGACCCTATTTATAGACACAGACTTTGGGGCAAGGAAAAAAACCTTTATATCAGAGATATGTGTCGTCTATGCTAAGCAAAATTCGCATTCGTATTTTATGAACATAAAATCTTAAGGCCTTTTATTATATTTGTTTCTTTAATCAATTATGTCTATGAAGCTTTTTTTGTGTTACAAGACAAATACACAGTTAGCATTAGTTTAAATTTTACTTCTTTTTATTGGAAAAAAGTTATTGGCTTGTAGTTAAATTTTATTATTTTTTTCGAAATTTTCCACAACTCAATGAAATCTTCTTTTTTTAGGCATGTCTCAAACATTTTATGAACTAAACGTGGGTACAAAGTTCAATGACCATACATATAAGTTCAATATGAACTAAAGCCGAGGACAATTTTCATACGATTCTCCAAAATAGTAAGAATGAACTGCTGTATGCTTCAAATGATCATGATTTGGCACAATGATTTGTTTCTTTATTCGCAGGTAAGTTCTTCCTCTATGAGATATTGTAATATCGAAAAGTGCAGTTAAAAAGTACACCAGGATTTAACAACGTTTGGCAGAAATCTCAAAATGTGGAATACAATTTAGTTCAATTTTCACACAAGGTAGTTATTCTACCTATAAAACTGTTTACTTTTTTCAGTGTACATAGAGATTTATAAGTAAATAATCATTGCATCGAAAACTGAACTTTAGAAAATTATTATAAAATAATTATAATTATAATTCCCAATATCTAAAAATATAATTTCAATATTTAGTATAAATGTTAATGTAATCAAATATTTAATCAACATATTTTTTTACCATTTACCACTACTGTGGTACAAAGTATGTTAAGTTTGTGCACTTGTATGTAACGCCAAGATATATCAGTCTGAGACCCATCGATCGGTATCGTCTTAGAATTCAATTCTGAGTCGATTTAGCTGTTGCAGTATAAGCTGGGATTTAAAAACAAGTATATACGGTCGTAAGTTCGGCCAGGCCGAAGCTTATGTACCCTCCATCATGGATTGCGTAGAAACTTCTTCTAAACACTGCATTCCACAATCGAATTACTTAAGTTGCGGTAACGCTTGCCGATGGCAAGGTATCTTAAAACCTCCTAACACCATCTTCTAAATTGTATGTAAGTCCATACGTGGTATATATTAAATCAAAAAAGATCGATCCAATACGTATATAATTCAGTTTGACAAAGTAGACATAAAATTTTAACAAAATTTTCTACAGAAATAAAATTTTAACAACATTTTCTATAGAAATAACATTTTCACAAAATTTTCTATAGAAATAAAAATTTTGACAAAATTTTCTAAAGAAAGAAAATTTTGACAAAATTTTCTAAAGAAAGACAATTTTGACAAAAATTTCTACTGAAATAAAATTTTAACAAAATTTTCTATAGAAATAAACTTTTGACAAAATTTTCT